>NW_027633880.1:0-107893 GCF_053919585.1 Euprymna scolopes
ATGAGGATTAATAATAGTGTGAGTAATCTCATGTTCTCATCCTGGATATTATTCCCATAATATTTTCAGAACTGATTTTATTGTGCTTTGTTGATAGAAGGTCGAGGGTTACATCAACCAAACCGTCGTGCAAATAACAGCCGAGATGAGAAGTCCGAAGAATGCAAATAATATTACAAATCAATCCTCATTTCAAAAATTCAAAACTGTAATATGATTTTACTGTGCTTTAACGTCATTGCCCTGATAAATATTAGATCCTTTTACTGATCCAGAAAATTCCTGCCCCAAAGAGAATCCTCAATTTATATTAGAGCCCGATACAAAAGATGGAGCACTGCTGCCACATCTGGGGAAGTACCGCTCAAAGCACTCTCCCCTGCCTAAACAGAGTACAAAATTCACTTCAAAATCTATTAGATCTGTTTTCTTATTTATATTCTCTTTCTAACAGAAAAGACATTGCTAGTCTCTTTCAACTTCATACTTATTTCTATGGAAGGTACTTGACTGAGCTCCAATCTTTAGTCCCTTCTTGTAAGACATTCACAGTAAGAACTTGTATAGCTACCACAACGAAAACCCCTCCCTTTCTTTTTTTATTTTCTTAGCAGCATGTGGGATTTCTATGGACATAGCTTCCTTGCAAAAGTCTGTTCATGTTTGGAACTCTTTACCATGGGATTGTTTCCTTTCAGATTAACACATAAACATCTTCCAATCCAATGTCAATAAATACTTGCCATAAACCGCACCCATTAGTAATCAAATTTAGTTTATACTATTAATTATTGCCCATCTTTTGGATGACCATAATTCCATCTTACTAACCCTTATCCTTCAGTAGCTCTTAGCCTTGGTAGGAAATGACCCAATATTACTCCCACCTCCGAAAAAACCGCTTTATGATAAATGTTTGGACATGATGAATTCTGATTGGTAAACAAGTCACGTGTATCTATCACCAGATCAGTTGAGGGGATATAATTTAGTAGAATAAAACTCCTGGCTCACACACACACACACACACACACACACACACACACACACACACACACACACACACACACACGTTTTTTTTTAATTTCCACAGTAAAATAATTATATAATCTCTTTGATTCTGAAAATTATGTGTGTGTGTGTGTGTGTGTGTGTGTGTGTGTGTGTGTGTGTGTGTGTGTGTGCAAAGTGTTCGATTATAAAAACAATATCAATATAAATGTATAATATTCATTTATTTATATTTGTGTTATAGAATATCAGAAAAAAATCGGTAGTGTCGTTTTCAAATCCAACAGAACTGGAACCAGCCTCTGGTATCCTATGTTGGACTCTCTTCAGCCTTTTCAGACAGATATAAACAGAGGATGAAAAGAGGCTGACATAGGCGACCAGAGACCGGTTTCGTTTGTGCTGGATTTGAAACCGATGGTACCAATGTTTTTCTGATCTTCTGTAACATATATATAAATAAATATATTTATTTATATATTTTAATTCAGAACTTTTTAAACTAATTCCATCGCGTGGAAATGTGTTTATTTTGCTGAGGCCATTGCATTGGGAAACGATAATCGAAATTAGGGTGTTGCTGGTCATCGTCTATTGATTCCCTCAGCTTTTTCTTTTCACGTTGCTTCCTAAAAGAAATGAAATAAAACATAAAAATGGATGCATAAACTAAACGAATGGCAATTGCAAATAAATATTTAGACATGATGAATTTTGATTGGGTATACAAGTCACGTGTATCTACCACCAGTTACATCTTCACAAGTTGCTCCACATTGAATGAAATATATCAAATTGTTTATCCAATAGAACTATCAAGAAGACTTCTTTTGAAGCGTACCTATAAGTATAAAATAGCTAAATAAACAGAGAAAAACACGAGGAGGGCATGCCGTGTAGCATAATGATAAAGAGTCGTTTTGGGGAAGTTCGAGATCCCCACATTTCTTTGTACTCAAGTGGAGACTACAGTAACTTAAAACATGTTATTAAAAGCAAAACAACTTCAGAATATGTTCTCAATCAGATTAGATTTACCTGGAGCTGACTGTTTGTTGACTAAAGACGAATGTAACCGGGTGAAAAAGGTCAGATTAATATTGAGTAACGCTGGCTTCTCAAACGGTTAAAATTCAAAATAATCTGCATAAAGTTAATATATTCATGTTCCTCTCTCCCCCCTCTCTCTCCCTCTCTCCTTTCTCTCTCTCGTTACAAATATTAGTTGAGATTTCAAAAACTCACTTCATATAGAGCCCATATGCTAGATTCCTATCCTTAGCAACTCAATGCAAATTGACTGAGCGTTCATTGATTAAGAACTTGCTCACCAACTAAAATGATTCCATGCGTAAATAAAACATATGCTGACACACATACAGAGCATTATATTTTCTGGAAGTGAATATTACTATTGTGCTTGTTCATAACATTGTCTTGGTTCTTTTCCACCATCATCGTTTTATATTAAAAGCGTAACACGCATGTCAACAGAATTTATGATCGCACACTTGTTATCGCACAACAACCACAGAGTTGGTTTAGCTGGTCCAGTACTGAGATACATGAAATGCTTTTATTAGTGGTTGTAGTGTGATATGCATCGATTTGCATATAAATGAGGCTTCGCTCCCCAAAAAGATGATATAAAGACTAAAGAGGGCAGAGAAGTTGAGTATAAAAAGAAAATGTTTTCAAATCACCACCGAAAAAATTTTTTTTCCTTTTTCTCTTCTCTTTCCTTTTTCCCTTTTTCATTTCGTTTTTCCCCTTTCTTCCCCATCTTTTAACCTCTTTACAAATGAATGCAATAGGATTAGGAGATCGGGGATCGGTAAGTTGTACGTTTTCTAACCACGACAAGTTCGAGTATATTCAAAAGCATTTTTACAACTGAATAATTCCGATTAACTTTTCCTCATACATGTTCCAAAAAGTAGTATACATTACATATCGCTGCTAATAAACCACTAGAATCTTTAAGGTTTAAGGCGACTACCACACACGCAAACATATGCTTTTCTGTCTAGTTTTTTAATTATCTCTTTGTTTTTTAACCAACCCATCATTTCTTCTTCATTCCTATATTTCAACACTAAATCTTATTCCTTATTCCTATTTTTAACAACATTTAATAACGCTGAAGACCTGATTTTATTTTATCTTTGCTTTTGTATAAGCTGTATCGCTTGAAGAGGTCTCTAGTTACTAGTAACTAGCTGGCTGAAACATGCTCATGATTGGGTAGCAAAGTATTATTGCTTATGTATAAACTAATATAAAGTATGATATTTGATATACATATTAGTTATGAGGGGAGGTGATATTATTGCTTTGTCTAGCCCGCTATTTGCTATTTTTATATATTAAATACTTTTAAGGAGGTACATAATAAATTACTTTAGAATTCCAAGCTAATTTAAAATTTGTATCAACAACTAATAAATGCCATCATATAATAATTATTAATTATAGTTTCAAAACATATATAGTCTTGCTAATCAATAGTAATAGTACACAGTAATAAAA
This sequence comes from Euprymna scolopes, assembly GCF_053919585.1. Taxonomy (NCBI): domain Eukaryota; kingdom Metazoa; phylum Mollusca; class Cephalopoda; order Sepiida; family Sepiolidae; genus Euprymna; species Euprymna scolopes. The sequence continues at coordinate 3,541 of NW_027633880.1, forward strand.
AAATGCAAGGAAATAAAGATGATAAAATGTAAAGTCGATAGAATACTAATACGAGTTATAATGATAGGGGTAATATATTCGCTTAAAGATATTCATGTGCTACTTTAATGCTAACATATTATAATGAAAACAAATCATGTTACTATATCAATATATATATATATATACCAATACTATACTATATCAATATATATATATATATATAAATATATATATATATATATATATATAAAAGTGAACGTGTCTGTCTGTCTGTCTGTCTGTGTACATTTCCCTACGCAATAACTCTGTCAATTTTTAGTCTATAGACTCGAAATTTGAAATACCGGGTACTGAGATTTGGGAAAATCGATGTGACGGGTGTCAGCCAGAAATTTGGCTGTTAAGGGGTCAAATTTCAACGATTTGACCTTTAAGAACTCTACCAAACTTCTCCGACAATTTTGAGTCTAGACACTTGAAATTTTATATATAGGTTCCTTGAACCTGAATCTAATTTAATAAAGTGATTTGAGCCCGAAACTATAAATTTTAAGGGGTCATAATAGGGGTCAAATTAAAAAAAATTACTCTTTTTTTGCTCAGCATACACCTCCAAACACCCGGGCAACGCCGGGCTGAAATGCTAGTATATATATATATATATATATATATATATATATATATATATATATATATATATATATATATATATAACTACTTCATTTACTCACATAAAATTAATATACGAAGGTATAAATTTATGCGTAAACTTTAAGTATTTACTTCAAAAGTACTCAATACGGAGGTAGAGTTAGTTAGTAAGTTATAAAACATATATGGCGATTAAGCCATCCTGAATATTCCACGTTTCATCCACTCTAGGATTCTTCACGCTTATGCGCATAAGCCTGAAGAGTCCTAGAGTGGATGAAACGCGGAATATTCAGTGTAGCTTAATCGCCATATATATTTTATAACTGACTATATATATATATATATTGTATTGATATTAAAAAATAAAAGTTATATAATATATAAACTTTTGTGTAGGCGCATAAAAATTCCACTTTCCGTTTCTTTTTTCTCTTTCTATCTCTGTCTCCGCCTATCCATTCATTTCTAAATTTTTTGTGTCGTCCTCTATTTTTTGTATTAGTTTCTGCAATTTGCTTGTGACCTTTTCAAATTGAAACTTTTGTGAAATTCTCCTTTTCTGTTTCATTTAGGACTAAACTTTCTTTAAACCAACTTTGCTTAACAGGATCTTTAATTATTCATAACTAATTGATCAAAACATTGCCATGATCGTATATAGTTCTGTACTAGTCGTGAAGCGCGTGCGTTATGCAGGTGTTTTGTAGTTTTCAAAATGTCGGAATATATCAACCAGGTTTGACTGATCATTCGTTATGAAACTCGGCCCTGTCAAAACAATCTGAGACCCTAGAATTCGAAAGGTAAATCCCCAGAACTCGCCATCAACGTCTCCAAAAACTCAACAATTTTAAAGTATTATGTATATTTCTTTCTCTCTTTTTCTATTTCTCTTTCATTCCCTTTATCTCTCTTTCAATGAAGAGAGAGAGGGGAATAGAATTATGATGGTATTGTTTTAAACAGTCGAGGCGTCGGATTCCATCGAAAGCAGACGCATAAGTTTTGGGGATGTGAAGCCGTCGGTGATGCACGCGTCAGGTCAGTTCGATATGCTCCCCCAGAATCTATATTTTTATTAAAAAATGTCTTTGTTTGCTGTTTTGTACAAGCGTTAATTTTCAGCGACAGAAAAGCGGTCCATGTCATGAAGAATACGTACCATTAACGCCGCAATGAAGACTCTATGACAACAAGAGGTGCAATCGATTATAACCAACGCCATATCGACCCGATGATATTTCTATCGTCCGTGTGCCTATCGTTTGATTGTGTTTAACACCTGGGTAGCTGGTTGCCGTTAGAAACGTCCACACGACAAACTAAATAACTCTCCTCTGGTTCAAGACTTATAATGTCATATGTGTGTAATGAAAACAGGACAATTGATTCCGTCTATTTGTATTTTTTTTTTCAATTAAGAATCTTACTACTCGTCTACTTGACGAGCGGAAATGTACAGCTTTTATAGCTGGGATTATCAAAGAGGGGATAATCCATATTCACAACATTCTTCCCTACCAAATTTCTCACTGATAGAGAAGAAAGTCTCTTTAATGCCCAGGCTTTCTACGAGCTCATAGTGGCCGCCTCGGCAGTCTATGATTCGAGGTCGGAGTACTCAAACAGGAAAGCTCTTCAGTGCGAGCCTGTTTGTGGGCTCTAAAATACCTCGCTTCGAAATGTTTGCTTCTCAGAGGAGAAGGCCGTTCTGCATCAGAGTCAGTTGCTAGATGAACACGTTTTTTCGGTGCTAGTCCTTCATCGTTCAGGGATTCGGGACGAAGCCCCAACGGAGACAGTGCCATTAGATGATGTGCCAGGAGTATTTTCAGTGTAATAATCTTCCGGAGGGGTTTCAATATCAGGAAGAGTTAGTCTGTCCACAGGGGTTGTCCACGGTACTGGTACGTCTCCGGAAAGTGCTAGGTCTATGGCATTCGTGACGGTACACAATAGGGATTGAATAGCGTATAATACGACAGAGAAGATTTTCCAAATTATCAATCAGACATTCGTTATTTGATGCAGGTAAATTGAACGGTCTTTCAAATAATGCCGTTATATCTTTCGCATTGGCCGTTACCCTTAGGGTTGTAGGGAATTATCCGACTTGTAGCTATTCTTCGTTCCTGTACAAATTGTTGAAGCTGCTCTGACATAAAAGAAGCCCCTCGATCTGAATGTATATAGGCAGGAACTCCAAAGAGCGATTCCTGAACAGGGGCATTGTATAATTAAAGTAGCCGATATGTCTGAGTAAATGCAGGCAAAAGGAAACCGGGAATATTCGTCGATAACAGTTAATAAATATCGCTTCCTTGTTTAGCTCTCTTATTCTTTATTTTGCTTGTAGTAGAGTTGAACATAAAAGCAACTGATTTTGGTCAGTAATAAGTTTAAAGTGGCGTCTGATCAGATACTGCCGCCATCTTCTTAATGCCTCGACTAAGGGGCAGGCTTCTTTTTCAATTGCAAAGTGTCATCGTTCAGCCCGTGAGAGGATCCTTGAAAAAAAGGCTATAGGACCATCAGCGTGTCTCAAAGAAGCAGCAATAGCACAATCTGACGCATCCGTTTCGACAGCCAGATGATTATTTTGGTCTATTGTTGTAATTGCTAATTTTTCAATGTCCTTTTTCAGTCAATCGAATGCCACAACGGCTTGACGGGACAGAGGAAACGTCTCTACATGTGTTAATGGATGTATCTTTTATGAGAAGGATGCAATCCATTGGGAGCAGTGAACAAACATGTCTATAGCACGTTAAAGGGAAGGCCAATTGTGAGGAACAGGCATTTGGAATAAAGGTTTCAAGCAATCTGCGTCCGGTGCTATAAAACCTTTGCTTATGGTATACCGCAGCATGTTTATTTTGTCCAATCCAAAGGAGCATTTGTCGTCGTTTAGGGTAAGGTTGTATTTCTCGACGGTGGACATGAACCATCTGAGATTTATGTCGTGTTCCTTTTTATTATGGCCACATACTGTGACATTGTCAATGTACGCAAACGTGCCTTTCAGTTTCTCATCCGTTATGATTTGGTCGACTATCCTTTGGAAACTGGCTACTCCATTCGTAACGCCAAAAGAAATCCTGAGAAATCGATATAATCGACCGTTCGCCTCGAAAGCTGTGTATAGCTTGTCTCTAGGTCTAATGGCGATCTGATGGTACACGCTTTTCAAATCCAGAAGCCAAAACATACGATATTTGACTATTTCGCCTGTCATTTCATCTATCCTGTGTAGCAGGAAGACGTCCAAAAGAGTAAATTTATTTATGGTTTGGAAGTAATCTTCTTTTTATAGTGTTCAAAAGTGGTTATAATTACCTAAGCCCTCTAGGGTGATTTGCTAGGTTAAATTATACCATCCTCGAGTAGTCTTTTTATCTCAGAGTCAATGAATTTTTTATTACTATAAGTAAAAACGTTCGCTTCTCACTGCTATGGGTTGCAGTTTTCAGTTAGGTTTTTGAAAAGTGACGGGTACTGGATTTTTGCTGTCACCAATCCACAAATTTTCAATGCAGGCATTGAACCACCAAACGGAATTTCAATCTGTGAATGTTGCTGCAGAAAAAGGTGTCCCAGTATTATTTTGCAACAAACGTTTTTCATTGCGGATAATTTAGTGGTTTTACAGGAGACGTTATTAAATAGTAAGTCCACCAAACAATAAGCACTTACGTGTGCAGACAATGACGCATTTACCATTGTTACTCTTCTGGGAGAGGAGACAAAATGCAAGTTGTTGGTTTTTAACAAGCTTTCTAAGATAAAATTTTATGAGTTTCCGCTATCGATTAGAGCATTCGTAGATCTTCCGTTAATTTTCATTTTTATAATAGTTTTGTAAAGGCATTCAGGGGAGGCTGCTAATATCGCAGATGTATTTTGACGAGCGGCTTTATATAGGGTTTTAGAAGACTTGCATACCTTTGAAAAATGACTAAGTTTTCCACATTTATGACAAAGAGTATCTCTAGCAGGACAGGAAACTCGTAGGTGTTTAGATAAGCTGCAAAAAGATACTAGATGTCCCTTTTTTAAGCACCAATGATCGATTCTTCTTTAAGCTTCGTTGGACTATCGCCGCGGGAGGGCGGTAGGAATAGGTGGATTTAGCGCGACGTCCACGGTGTCTGGTTATAAATAAGAACGAAACTGCTGTATAGCACATTCGAAGTTATAGGCTTGCTCGTAAACTGTGCTAAGTGTAAGAGTCTTATTCTCAAGAAGACGTTGTCTTACCTGAGCATTACGTAAGCCGTTAATGAAGGCGTCCAAAATGTGTTGCTCTTGGGCCTCTAATGCCGTCAGTGGACAAAAGTTGAAACCTTTGCCCAGTGTCCGAAGGCTTTTAAAGAAATGTTCTATTCTTAATTGAAAAAAATATAATTAAAACAGGACAGGAGATTCCGTCTAGTAATCTTTTATTCAATCAAGAATCTTACTATTCGTCTACTTGACAAGCGGAAATGAACAGTTTTTATAGCTTGGATTATCAAAGAGGAGATAATCCATATTCACAACAATGTGAAACTGAGGAGAGTTATTTGATTTGTAATTGGAACGTTTCCGGAATTGTTCTTATGTCCTGGCATGGCAACCAGCCTCCCAGGGAGTAAACAATATGTACATCCCCTTTAGACTAAGGAGTTGATACGCTACAAACATTCGTTACCTCAAGAGTCCAATAAGTTTGTTTTGCTATCGGCTGAGTCTTGTATTTGGATGTTCTTGGCGTCATTACGACAGGGTTTCATCAACATTAATGCAGGAACCGCTGTACAGTGTTGATATATATAATTATAATGGGTTCATCCGAATCGTATAAATACAACAGACTTGTAAATTAAAAAAATATCCATTTTGAATTTGAAGACAGGGCCGAGTGTCACAGGAAAGAAAGATATTTTTTTTTATAGCATGGACAAGTTCCTATTTACAATGCCTCCCCACGGGACAGAGTTAGACACCAGTGGAGAAAAGGAACAAAAATAAAAATTGTCTCAGTCGTGAAGGATTTCCCTCCTCTGACAGAGAACAAGAAATGGAAGTGCAGCATATGAAGAACAGATACTACACTTTGATCTTGTCCAAAGGAAAACAAGATCCAATATTCGGAACATTTTTTGTTCTTGTGATTAAGGGAGGTGGTGTTTGATAAAAACGGAAGCGATGATTTAATATTCTATTTTATTTTTAAATCCTCGAAACAGTGTTTCATGGTAGACAACTGACGATCCTTGAAATGATATTAGGATTATTGTGAATTCGAGAAAGCAAGTTTATACAGCGATTGCAAATGATTACATGATTTACTGACTAAAATAGATTTCAAACGAATGATAAAAAATATATAAAAATTAAATAAGTTTTTTCATATAGGTTTATATATATATACATATATATATATATATATATGTATATATATATATATATATATATATATATGATTTCCGATATAGATAGAATTCTAAAAATAATAGACTATTTTCGATTGTGAGTATCGACAATAGAAAATATGAATCCATAAATAACACTAGTTACCTTAAATATATTACTGTGCCGACAGCGATCAGAATTATAACGAGAATTGCTCCACTGCATCCGATAGCCACAAAGATCCACTTCTTTTTAGGATCATCAGGTCCTGAAAATATCAACAATAAAACAAATTGAAATTCATGGACTTTAAGTGTTTTTACTTCATGAATGCCAAGCTTACAGTTCAACACTCACACATGTTAGTTAAAACAGATAAAACCTATATAAATGTGAATGTCAGAATATTAGTATGACTTTAAAATAAAAAAAAAGTAGGACTTAGAGGTATGTTATAAAAAATGATAATGAGGATGTTGTAAGCCAAGGGAAATGTTGGTACTCTTGCATAATTTGACCCAAATTCTCATGATTTACCGTCAAGCCCGGATCGGGCGAAACCGGCAATTATCGGTGAGAGCCGAGTGGCGTAGAAGACGCCGACTAAGGAAAAAAGCAAAACAAACCGGAAAAAAAAATGCAAATTATCAAAAATAAGAAAAAACCTACATTGATAAAGCAAATATGTTTATTTATTTTATTTTAGTATTTATATATATATTTTTTTTTTTTGCAAAATATTTATCAACAGCAAGTTATGTAAATATTGTTATCTTCAAAAAAAGGTTGTTTACCCGTATAAATGTTAGGTTTAAGTACATTTTTTTTGTTTTTCTTTAACCGTATTTTTTTTCTTGTTTTTTTAAATTTTATTTTCAAGACTTTTTGTTCAGTCAGGTTGTTTTTTTTTTGTTTTGTTTTTTTATTTTTTTGTGGGGGATTACACAGAAATAGAAAAACATATTTTTTTTTTTTCAATAGTGATTTTTTTTTACGGTTGTTAACTGCCGGCGGAAGAGCTTTCTTGAGATGATGATATTTCCTTAGGAATCTTTTACTTCGGTCGACTGTTGATTGGCCATATCGACAGCAAAGAGAGAGGTGATGGGGTAGAGGAAATGGGAGGAAGCCCCAACCGGGTAGCTTTCGGAAATGATGGAGACAAAAGGATCGTTTCCAAATTTTTGTCTCCACATAAATTCAAGTAAATATGTACCCAGAAGCTCCCGGCTGGTCCCGCATTCTTGCTTGTTACGCTGTTTTGCTTCCACATCCTTTCAACATGGTTCGTTGTTTTTCTAGCATGCACAGATTTATTTCCTTGCCTGTCATTTTTTGTTTGGCGAGTCTGAAAATATAGTTGTTTGTCAGCTTTTTGGGGGTTCAGTCGATTTCTCCCAATTCGAGTGTCGTCTGCTAATAAGATAATTAACATAGCTATGCATGGTTTAGTTTTTTTATAAAAATCACTTTCAACAAGTCATGAAACCACTTGATGTAAGAAGCTTAAATTAAAAATATAACTTTAAAATCAAAAACTCGCCAACGATAATTGTTATATGGATAGATTCTGACACCCTTTGTCAGAAACATCGCTCATGGAATTGAGGACTACATAACAAAATAAGGGAAGCGAGAGTTACAATGCTGCCGAAAATAAACCCGTTCCACTTCAGAATTGATATTTGTTTCTTGTCAGGAATTATAAGAATGCAAGTATCAACTCCCTTATATACTGACGCTTTTTATTAGCATGTGTCATGATATAGAAGAACGGTTTTGTCAGTCTTATCCATACAAACGTCTGTGCTACAGACATACTCTAAGGGTATCCGTTCACTGACTTGTATCGTATCTTTCACGTTTTTGTAGAAGTTAGAATCAGTTTTTTATAACTGATACAGGAGATAGTATTTTTTTCAGTTGACTTTTTTACTTCTGAGCCTAGGATGGGAGTTAAAGGTTTACAATATTTGCAGGAATCGGTCGGGAGTTGTAATTGGGTATTTTAAAGATTAACTCCAATCAAAGGTTTTCAGCTGACCCACCCCATCTCTAGCCACAACAAGATCTAAGACCTGTCTCATCACCATGTGTCTGTTTTACAAGTACTTGAATGTAATGTTCTCTTGACTAACGCGACAAGCAGCAAAATCATACCCCTTCACTGTTCAGGTCACTTGATGTTGAAAAGCCTTATACTTTTTTCTTCATTCGGATTGCTAAACTTTGTAATTCCCTCCTTGTTTCCTGCTTCTCTGGCTGTACTAACCTGCAAAAGTTTAGATGTAATGCAAATAAACATTTAGCCGCTCAACTCTCCACAGTCAAATAGTATCTCCTTAAGTTCCAAGTGGTAATAAAGGTAAAAATAAAGTATATATATATATATATATATATATATATATATATATATATATATATATATATATATATATTCTCCCAATCCAAATAAGCATTTTGCAATGTTATAAGAATGTTCTGAGTCTACCGAGTAGTCTGGTGTGTCGATGAGGGTATTATTTGGTTATGGTCGAGGCATGTACTCTTTGATTGCTTGTGTTAAAAAAATCGTTAATACTTATCAATGCACATACCATTATATATCTCACATTGGTCTCCAGAAAATTTATTCAAACAATTACAGCTGTGGTACATATCGTACCTGTGCTGATTACATATTCCTCCATTTTTGCAATAGGCTGGGTCAATAAGGCATTTACCTGCAACAAATAAATAAAAGACAATTAACTGAAAGAAAATAATAAATACACATACAATGAAGACACAGTAGTTAAAATGAAATTATATATATCGAATATATGTATATCCAGGGTGGCTCAAAATAAGCACCCTATTTTGTATTTCATTCGAAAGTTGTCTTTTACAATTTTTGTCCATATTATTGTCCATATTATAGAGATTCAAGTGACACCAACATGGATTCAACTAAACTTCATACAACGCAACAGCAGGAAAAAAATCATCGAGGCGTAATTTGCAACAAAATCAGTTCTGGTGCAGTGACAATGCAGGAAACATTTTGGCAGGAACAATGTACCTGATAGAAGGACGATTCAACTTTTCAAGCAAAATTTTGGGAAACAGGAAGTGTCGCAAATACCCAAAAAGACCACAGTGGTTAACATCGTTCTGCCATTATTCCTGACAATATTCACATTTTACAGTAATGCCTTGCGGAATCCCTCAGAAAATCAACATGCCGTCTATTATAAGAAACAGATATTTCGAGATCATTAGTTTTGAGAAGGTTCAAAATTCAAGTCTTGTAGCAGCAAACCAATTGCAATAAATCAGAACGAGAATCATTTTGAGAAGATATCAGTCAAAGGATGGAAACTGATCCTGGTTTGTTGGATTAGATTTTCTTTATATAACGAGGATCACTGTCACTTGAGTGGGCGTATCAACAAGCAGAACATCTGCTTCTGGACTCAGCAACATGAACATACCTATCGCCCTTTTAGCCAACAATAGCATCATCTAGACAAAAAAAATCTTTAGCATCTTAATACCTTCTCTGTCTCCATATGGCTCAAATGGACAATTTTACCCCGAGCATTGAGTATGTTTAATATTTTCGAGTTATTTTTACTTTTTAATAGAGAATAGTAAATTAATTATTTTTCAAAATGTTTTTAATTAAAACTTAAAGTAATTTCATAACCTTAATTGTCAAAAAAGACAGTTTAAAATGTCATGTTATTATTTTAGATTTTAAAATTGTAAAAAAAGTACTTGTACTATGAGAAATTTTAAAGTAAATTCTTAAAAAGTTAAATAAAAATTTTCAGTAACTATTTTGGAAATAATTTGGAAATATTTTTTTCAATAGATATCGTCTATTTTTTAAAAAAATTAATACAATAGTTTACGCGAAAAGTAAAAGCGATAGTAATTGTCTGTATTTTTGAGATGAGGTGTTTTCATTGATGGAGATTGTCGGACTGACTTCCTCATCTTGGTTGTTATCGTCACAACGTTTCGACGTTTTGCCCTCCGGCCTTCATTAGGTGTTTTATATCGAACTGGGGAACCGTTTGTTGGGAGTCTCGAACCCAACCCTTTATTATTATTACGGGGGTACCGTGTTCGGACCCCAGCTAGACTTTGGGACATAGTTGCTGATTCTCTATTTTGAATGTTACTTTTTCACTGCCTTCGTTCAGGATTGAACTCAGCACCTTTGGGTAACTGAAACTTTGATACAACGACTAGGACCACTCGGCCATATGTCACTAACAACCAAGACGAGGAAGTCAGTCCGACAATATCAATCAAGTAAAAGCGATGTTTTTAGTCTCAAATTGGAAATTATATATTATTTATATATTATTAGTTGTTTAAAATGGTAAAAAAAAATTTTAAATAAGAATATTTTAGTGTAACCTAATCCCCCATTGAGGAGCTTTAGAACTACGCTGAGATAGCTTTTTGACCAATCCCCTGTAACGGCAGGTGCCTCGGGAATTTAGGGTGGATAAATATAGATATATTTTAATTCATTGTCAAAATGGATATATTTGTTTTTTGGTTGGAAAAACCTAAGATATTTTGTTATTGGGGAAAAACTCAACAACAAGAAATGCGAGGATATTAGACGAACATGTTGTACTGGCTGAGTGATGGCTGATGACCTCGAGGTTATGGGATTTTTAGTCTTGAATGGGGTCTCAGATCGTTGGGGCTTAGTGTGATTTGATTGGCTGGGGAGACATCCACCCCACCCACATCGGGTCGATACGCTCTAAAATTAAGAAGATTGCTTGTTGAATTTGGGGAGAACAGATCGTATAAACCCGCCGACCCCTCCACCTCCCTCATCCAACTGTCTGTCGCTGTCTCTGAAGAAATTTGAGACTGTGAAAAAAACTTACAAAAACAGAATGAGATCAGTAAAAACATTTGTACATAATTCTGCGAAATTAAGCTTCTGTAGATAGACTACATGAGTTTGTCTTTCTTCCTACCTGCTGCTTCGATATTCGCTTTCAGCATACCAGATTACATGTAACAACCTCAGAGAAAACTATACTACACGAGCCAAGAATTCAGATAGACAGGGGTCCTTAATCACCTTCTCATTGAAGGGTTACATTAGATCAATTCTTTTAATATAAAAATCTTTTCAGTAAGTATTTCGAAAGATTCTAATTTTCTATGTAGAACTTTTACTCTTTACTCATATATATTGTAGTCATGACTAGTGACAGTGAGGGGTTACAGCTTTGTTGCCGTTTGACCAGGACGACCTTATGTTACCACGGAAGAAGAAAGTAAAAATGGTGCTGGGATTGCATTACAATCTTACAGTTGGTGATATCGACCAGAAAAAAAAGAAGGGTGAGATTTAATATTTCTCATTTTTGTTACCACGAAAAAAAAAACAGAGTTGGGATTGCGTTATAATCATACATTATCGGTGGCAGAAAAAAAGACGTACTAAGAAAGAGACAGAGAGACAGACGGAGATATCTGAAACCAAATGGAAGGAGAGACGGAAAAGGAAATCGATAAAGAGACACCCGAAAAAAAAAGGGCCTGAAGAAAGACTTTGAGCCAGAAAAAGAATTCGCACGTGTGAAAAGGACATTTTGTTTTTGGAAAAAAAGGAAGAGAAAACAGAGAGAAAAAGAAACGCCGGTTGAAAAAAAAAACATTTGAACATTTTGGAAAAAAAGGAAGAGAAAACAGAGAGAAAAAGAAACGCCGGTTGAAAAAAAAACATTTGAACATTTTGGAAAAAAAGGAAGAGAAAACAGAGATAGAAGACGAAAAAAAAGAGACACTTTTGACAGCCTTCAACAAGTGCTCGTTGCAAAGCGACGAGAGAGAGAGATAGATAGAGAGAGAAGAACAACACAGGCGGGTAAGCGAACCTTTTTTTTCTTTCTACTGTCTGTGCAAATTGGCCTAGAGAGAGAGGGGGGAGAGTAAGAAGGATCATAGAGAGAAAGAGAGAGAGAGAGGCAGTAAGATAGCGTATTTTTGCTGTCGCCGTGGAATTAACGGTTGGTCGTGCACGCTTCCAACCCTATAGCAGTAATATCAATGAATTAATGAAAGGAAGGTGTGATATTTGCAGGTACAAGCGAAGGTTGTTTTAAAACGGACCAATCGCTGTGGCGTGAACATTTTTCTGCTGTGATTGAATTATATAAATTTTTTGTTGTTGAATTAAAAGGCTTGAGAGAGAAAGAAGAGAAACCTTATTGTTTTTAATGATAAAACAATTGATTGTAATTCAATTGACGCTTAAATGAAGCTTATATTTTTTTCTTTCTTTATTGAATTAAAAGCTTGAAGGAAAGAAAAAAGAGACAAAGTAAAAAAGTTTTTATTGCTTTTGCTTGTGTTTTTTTGTCATTGTCTAATTGTTTTTTTATTATTATTCTTTTGTTGTTGATATTGAGTTAAAGTCTGAAGAGGAAGTTCTTATTTTTTGTTGTTGTTGTTGTTTAAACAATCATTTGGGCGTAGAGAAGTAATCAATATTGAGGGGATAGCTGGATGAATTGTGGCAATGTCGACTGAAGCCTTCAGGAGCGAATCGCTCCTACGGAAGGGAGAGGTTGACACTGATCAGAATAAAGGGAGGCGGAAGCCCTGGTCGAGTTAGTTATGGGGTGTGGCCAATCAGAAAGTTTTCCCAGGGAATGGCGGTATGTGGCGGAAATTACTCTAGCTCTGTTGGGGAGATTGGATAATTGGATACATTCTATTTTGAAGAAAAAAACAGTTTATGATCTGACGGAGAGAGAGGTAATTTCGCTGGCATGTGAACACACGTCGGGATCAGCCTCGAGGTTTATTTGCCAACAAATAACTGATAATCCTCAGTTGAAATGGGAGCAATTACGAGCAGCTTTAGAAGGTGAGTATTCCGGAGAACAGAGTCTCCTTGACGCAATGAGAAAAATAATTCAGATCCGACAACAATCCGGAGAAAGCATAGCTGACCTAGGCGACCGGATATCTGGTTTGGCTGGAAGGGCTTTTCCGGATGAGAAGCTGAGAGAAACTGAAACAGTGCAGGCGTTATTGGCTGCTATATTGGAAGAGGCTTTAAGGGATAGAGATGTCCGAGTCGATGCCATGAACGATGGTCCATCCGGATTGCAGGGAGCAGTTGAATTGGCCTGGTGTAGGGAGCAGGTATGAGCACAAATTCGTTGCCCCTGGTGTAAGAGTATCTTGTGTAGGAGACGGTGAGACTCGTCGTGGGCGACGAAGCATTTCACTGAAGAACCACGGCAACACACAGCAAACCAACAAACAATGACAGCCACGGCGCGAAGGCAACTAACAAAGCTCAGCTGACTGCACGAATAGAAACGGAACCCAACGGTCACTGTACTGATCGCCACAAACGTCAGTACCCGACTGCCTCGCACCTCCAATGGACCGATTTTTATTACTCAAGATGGCCTAGCTAATTTGCATCCCCGCGAGATCTCGCACGATCCTGCGAGATTCCGTCTCTAATAAAAGCAGGCAGGCGCCATCTTGAAACTCTTTCTTCCGCTGCCCCGACCACAGGATCAGCCACCACCCCACATGCCAGGCACACACGGACCCTCTTGCGCCGAGGGCTACGGTTAGTCTCACACTCCCCCCTGGTCTCCAGATCACATACGTGACACGGCGGACGTGGCCGTTTGATTCGAGCACTCCTGCGGAGGGGTATTGCCGGGACTTCCTCATCGGAGCTCTCAGAAGTGGCATCGGAAGCATCAGCATCAGCATTAGAGCTCGCAGTTGAGTCATCAGGTCCATGGGGCACAGGTTGGATCCATCGCTCATCGTTGGATGACTCGCTCCTTCCACTGCTCGCAGTTGAGTCACCAGGTTCGTGGGGCACGGGTTGGATCCATCGCTCATCGTCGGATGACTCGCTACTTCCACTGCTTGCCGATTGGTCAGCGCTTAGAGCGGGCCGGACATCCCTTACGTGGCGCGGAGTAACATCGACTAGTATGGCCTGTTCACTGATGACGCCGGTGACCCTCCCCCTCCAAAAGCTGCTGGTGCACCGGCCGCCGGGTGGCTTCACCCAGACGGTGTCTCCCACTTGGTACGTCCCCTGGGGTTCTCGTTGGTCGGGTAGACACACTTCAACGTCCTTGACGCGCACGTGGTAGTGATGAATCGCATCAGCGGGCGCACTGCCGCCAGTCACGGTGTCCTTAGGCGTTGTGTTGTATCTGTAAACCGCCTCCGCGATCGTACACTTCTTCCTGGCCGCGATCCTCTTCACGGTTCGGTGGCATCGCTCCGCTATGCCGTTGCCGCTCGGCACATACGCGCATCGGTGTCGAAGGCGGATCCCCCAGTTGTCCATAAAATGCCTAAATTCCCTGCTGCAGAACGCCGTGTCGTTATCCGTGAGGATCTCCTCAGGCGGCCCCCTTTCGTAGAATATGGATTCCAATTCGTGGATGACACTGGTGGAATCCTGCCTTGCCAATTGGCGCCAAATCGCGAACCTCGTTGGCCCGCAGTCTATCAGCGTGAGGAAGTGGGTTATATCCATACCCAACCGACTCCAAGTCGCGTCCACTCCCAGCTGTCCTTTCCGCCATCTGGCTGGGGCGGGATCGATGGACTGGCACGTTTGGCACTCCCTGACCACTGCGCTTACTGCGCTTTTTGGTATTGATAGTCTAGCCAACTTCACAAAGTAGTAGGTCCGTTGCACTCCGGGGTGCCCACTGTCGTGATATATCTTCCTGATTTCGTCCTCCTCGACGGAGGCAGCACACAGAGGCAATGGCTTAGCTTCTTTCTTCATAGCCTCATACCATCTCCGTGGTACCCGAGTGAGCTTGTCGGCGAGGTTGTAGTCCAAGGTGACGAGCACTACGTCTACGGACAGGTTGTACTCCGTCACCAGTTTTTTCACAGTCTCGAGCCTCCGTCTTATCAGCATTTCGCTGGCTGCCTTGGTGCGTGCCCTGGCCTTGCTCGTGAGTGTGTCCGACACCCAGTGGTGCACGCAAAGTGAGTCAGTGTGCACACGCAGTTTCTTCACTTCCCATTGAAGTGCCAGGTTAATGCCCTTTATTACAGCGTCGAGTTCTGCCAGGTTGATATGGGCAGCATCATTCGCCGGTCGCAGCCAGCAGGCATCCTCAACTACGGCCCCATCTTTCTCCAAAACTACACCGATCGCTAGAGAACTTGCGTCCACCCACACGCTCAGTTCGTCTCCCTGCACGCACCAGTCCCCTGTGGCGGGGTCATTCTTTTTCACACTAGCGACGGTCTCCTTTAACATTCGAACCAATAGTTCGTCGGTTATCTCATCGTCCCAGCCTTTGCTGACCGCATTTGCCCTCCTTTTTATGACGCCTGTCGCTGCACGAACCCATCCGCATACTGGAAGGTTCCCCACAAATTTCCCGCGCAGGGAGAACACGGCACGTCTTGTGTAAACGTCGGGTACGTCGGGAACTGCGGTTCCACGCCTCCACTTCAGGATCCCTCGCTCCTCTTGAACGCTCAACCCCAATACGCGGGCACCATCCTCAAGCCGCTCAGAGTCCTTGCAGTTTAGACCAAACTCGGAAAGTTTGGATCTTACGCGCGAAGAGGACACGATATCTTCGTTCACGTATATATCGTCAATATACGCCGATGTTCCCTTTCTGATCCATTCTTCTTGTGACAACACGGCATTGACGATAGCCTTCATTATCTGGGGTGCTACGTTTAGCCCAAATCCGAGTCGCGTAAGACAGTATCTCTTCCCGGAAAACATCACTGTCTGGAAAGGCCACATCGCCTCGCCGATCCGGACCTGCAAGTATGCTTTTCTCAAGTCCAGTAGGGACACATTGGACCCCTGCCGGCGCCACTCTCGCAGCTTGCTGGCACAGACGTCGGCGTCCGCTGTGAACGCATCAACGTGCGCATTCAACTCACGGTAGTCCATTACCGGCCTCACCTTTGACTTGTTAGGTTGGGCAACTGCCATCAGCGGTATCAGGCCCTTGGGGGGTCCAAGTTTGTCGTAGGGGTATGGAATCAGCCAACCGTTCTTAATCCATTCACGGAGCTCGCTTTCGTATGCAGGCCTTATCTGGTCGGGCATACGGTACTCTGCCACTTTGTTTTGTAGTTTGGCCGGTTCCTTGTCTTCTGACCACCTCCAAGTGGCGGTCCACGCCTTCTTTTGGTCGTCGAATTCCGCACTGAAGTCTGGCTGGTCGACTCTTAGTGCTGCGCACACCGGGGGCCTATCCTGAAACTCTACAACGCCAGCGCGCGTTATGCGCACGCCGCCCAGGGCTTTGATGGCATCGTAGCCTAGCAACAGGTCGAAACTCAGCGGCTTTTCGCGTGTCACCAGCGCTTCGACGTTGGCCGAGTTCCCAGTTCTTGTGCGAATGTGTACCACACCCACGCCGCAACACATTCGTATTTTTCCAGTGATGGTAGTTATCCTGACGTTCTTCTTTTTCCACGCCCGACAGAAGTCCGCACACACTATGGTGCGGGAGCAACCGGAATCAAGGAGGGCTGAACATAACGTGTCATTAACTCGGACCTGAATGACAGGGAGCGCCTTGTTTATTTTCTGTTCGGGGAAGAGGTCGGCACTGGCACCTTGTCCCCGTCCCCGTTTCCCGCACAGTCTCGGGCCATGTGCCCAGTCTTGTTACAGCGGTAGCAGCGAACAGCCATCGACCGCCTTCTACAATTTCTTGCCATGTGGCCCCGCCCGTTGCATCTGTAGCAGATGACATCACCTTGCGGGCTGGGTCCCTGAGACGGTCCTTCGCCACTTGGTGGGGCCTGTGCGACGGCGACTACCGGTTCCTGCACCGTCGAGTCATCCTTCATTATTGTCCTGGCTCTGTCCACTAGGTCACTCAGCGGTAGTGAGGACATGGTAGAGGTTGCTCGCAGGAGCTGCTTTGCTCCAGCGGGGAGTCCTGACAGGAATTTGTAGGCTAGGGCCCTCTCGGGAAGACCGCCGAACAACACCGTCAGCTTCTTAAGTTCGGCGAGATACACGTCCACAGTTTCGCCCAAGCGTATAGACCTCGTCTCAAACTGCTCCCATGCAGTGGCGGGGTCAGTGGCGAACGCCCTGTACAACGCCGCCTTGATACTCGAGTAGTCACACTTCTCCTCAGCGCTGAGTTGCTGATATACAGCGAAGGCCCCGCCGGTCAGCCGCAGAGGAATCACGCGCTCGACATTTTTCACGCCGGACAACTGACAATGTAACTCGACCTTCTCAACCCAGCTGAGTACCGGGTCGGATCCGTCGAATTCCGGTATCAACTTTAGATCGAACCTATCCGCCATTGAAGAAAAGAAAACCAACTTCGGAGTGGGGAGGCCGAAATAGCTTGTAAGAGTATCTTGTGTAGGAGACGGTGAGACTCGTCGTGGGCGACGAAGCGTTTCACTGAAGAACCACGGCAACACACAGCAAACCAACAAACAATGACAGCCACGGCGCGAAGGCAACTAACAAAGCTCAGCTGACTGCACGAATAGAAACGGAACCCAACGGTCACTGTACTGATCGCCACAAACGTCAGAACCCGACTGCCTCGCACCTCCAATGGACCGATTTTTATTACTCAAGATGGCCTAGCTAATTTGCATCCCCGCGAGATCTCGCACGATCCTGCGAGATTCCGTCTCTAATAAAAGCAGGCAGGCGCCATCTTGAAACTCTTTCTTCCGCTGCCCCGACCACAGGATCAGCCACCACCCCACACGCCAGGCACACACGGACCCTCTTGCGCCGAGGGCTACGGTTAGTCTCACACCTGGTTACAGGAAAATGATGCGAGATGTAGTCCTTATTGAGGGTATCGACCGAGGTGGGTCAAAAAGACTCCCCTTCGGGGAGGAGGGGACCCCAATGGGTATCAGAGAAGGAGGGAATGCCAGGGATCTCCTATGCCCCTTCAGAGAAGGAGAGGAATGCCTGTTTTACCTATAGATCGGAAGGAAAGAGGGTAGAGAATTACCCAATGTATTTGTCATAAAGAATACAGGAGCCACTAAAGTGGTATGAGAGGAACGTGTTCGGAGCATGCGCTTAAACATGGTATGAATGTCTCCATTATGTCTCTGAAACCAGTGGTTTTCATAGAACTAGTTGATCCCACTTAGTTCTGAAATAGGGGTTATTAGAACTCCACAACACCTCCCTTCCCGAGCTTTTCATTCCCCTGGGATGACTGTATAGCTCTTTTTCCTAGAGTTGATCTCTATCGGGTCGGTCATTTTCCTTTTCCTGGAGGACCAGCGTTGTCCGGCTGTTTGTGGTGTTACCAAGTCGAACGTGTCATATATCTGGTCCATTACTTCTTTTTGTTCAGCAGGCGGTTGTCTTTCGTTATCAGTTATACGTTTCCGAATTTGGTTTAAATGTTTCTTGTGCGTAAATCTTGGACCTTCGATAATGTAAACCATCCGCTCGATCCTTTTCTGGACCTTTCCTAGTTACCACATTATTATCATTTTTGTGTACCTGGAAAAATATCTTTTCACCAGGTAAATACCTCTCTTTAGGAACTATGGTCTTTGGCGGTTTCACCTGTTTTGGTAAAAATTACTCGAAAATCGGCCAAATTTTTCTCACGAACATTAACTCTACCGGTAACATCTTCGATGGAGTTCTTTCATTTGACGTAATTCGGTAAACATGTTGTAAAAACTATTGTAACGCCTTTTCTGAACGCGTTCCTTTAGCCTTCTTTACGGCTCTTTTAAATTTTTTACAAACTTCTCTGCCTGACTGTTCGATCGGGAATGATAGGTTGGCGTCGTTATGTGGTTAACCCGGAAATCCTTCTTTATGTCACGGGCTAAATTGTATTGAGGGCGCTTTTGCAGCCAATGCGCATCCCTTATACGACTTTACCGTGCCTTCTATATCAGTGTCTATACTCTTCCAGTAAACGTAGGACCTTATGAGGCTCTTCATTCGAGTAGCCCAAATCCTTTAGAATTTTATTTTGTAGTGTAGCTGGGATTATTACTCTTTCTTGGTAAAACAGTACCTCATTGCACACGGAATAAGCCTCCGCCGTCGATTCATCCGATTTAATTTTTTGTTTCATTTCTTTGATGAAACTATTTTCTTCAGCCTCTTTTATTATATCTTCCAAAGTGACTGGTAGTTCCTTGATCGTATTACACAGTATTTGTGTATAGTCCTTTTCACTTTGTAGTGACGCTATTACTGTGTCTTCTAGCGGTTCCCTTGATTTTGGGATTAATCGCGACAATCCGTCTGCGTGACTTAACTTCGCAGATGTAAGAAATTCCATATTGCAATCGTAATTCAGTAGAATGGTCCTCCATCTTTGCAGTCTGTTGGCTGTGTAAGTCGGCAGACCTTTTTTTAGAGCCAAAGATCGTTATAAGCGGCTTATGGTCAGTTTGCAATTTAAACTTACGACCGTGTAAAAATCGGTGGAATTTTGTAACCCCGAATATGATCCCCAATGCTTTCTTTTCGATTTGGGAGTAATTCTTCTCGGCAGGAATGAAGTTCTTGACGCATGCATGATCGGCTTAGTGGATCCATCAGGCAGCTTGTGTAGAATGCACGCCCCAATCTCATAAGAACTTGCGTCAGTTGCGACAATAATCTCTTGTTTCGGATTGAAATGAGTCAGGGATAAATCTAACGTTAATACATTTTTTAATTTCTTAAACGCTGCTTGGCACTCAGGCGTCCAGTCCCATTTTTGTCTTTTTTAATAGTGCACGACGTAATTCATGCATGTTCTTGGTAAACGAATAAGAATATCGTCCAGATAGCTTATTGCGAAATCCAAACCGCTTAGCAAATTATCAATTACCTGTTGGAAAATTGCATGTGCTACTTTTATACCAAATGCTAATCTATTGATTTTATAAAGTCCTTTGTGCGTTGAGATAAACAAAAGTTTCGAGCTATTTTCCTCTCCTAGTATTTGTAGGTATGCCTAGCTTAAGTCTGTTTTGGAAAAATATTTTCCGCCATTAAACTTAGCGAATATTTCGTCTGGGTTTGGTAGCGGGTAGTGGTGATCCTTGAGAACCGTATTTAATCCGATCGAAAAGCCCGCGCATACCCTAATCTCTTGAGATTTTTTTTTATGTATACGGTGGGGGCTGCCCACTCACTATAGTTAATAGGGGAAAAAATTCCAGTGTTTACTAGATTTTCGAATTCTTTTTCAATTTTTTCCCTCGAAGCGAACGGTACGCTCTATGGCTTTTTGAATATTAGTTTTGCTTCGTCCAGCAATTCGAATCTCACTTTATTTTTGTGCAGCATCTAAACTTTTCGGAGAAAACACTTGGGAAAGATTTTTGAGATCTTTTTTGAGTTTGTCGGCTTCTACCGTTAGGTTGTCAACTTTGTGACAAAAATCACGCATTGACGAGTCCCATAATTCAAATTTCTGAATCCAATCGGTCCCGAATAAGTTCGTTGCTTTCCTTAGAACGAAAGCTTTTAGCTTTTTTGTCGTTCTTTTTAGTGACACATTAATAACTACCCCATCCTCAAAATTTATTTTTTTCACCAGTTACCGATCTTGCGCATTTATTCGTCTTTTTCATCGTGGGCTTTCCTATTCTTTTCCACGTGTGAAAATTTATAATTGATAAATCCGACCCTGAATCGAACTGCAATTTTACTTCTTTATTTCTGATTCACACCGTAACATATTTCCTTATGTTCTCTGTTGGTGAAGGGTCCATTTTTGCAGTGTTTACGTAGCTTTTTTTTTTGCTACTTTTGCTCTGCAATATGAGGCCTTGTGTCATGCTCGCTTGCATAGGTCATATGGTTTTGTTGCTCTAAATGTATTTTTTTTTCAATTCCAATATTTGTTCATTCATTTCTTTCCTATCTCTTTCCTGTTTTTCCTCGAAGGATTTCATTAAATCTAACTGCTTTTCCAATATTTGTTCGTTCATTTCTTTCTTTTCTCTTCCTCGGTTTTCTTCGAGATATTTTATTAAATTTAACTGTTTATCTTCGTTTTGTATTGCCAATTGTTTCTCTTCGTTTTTCTTTCTGTATTACCAATTACCCCTATCTGAACATTTTTTCAAGTTCTAATTGTTGACTTTGTTGAAATCTCACCATTTCCCCAATTTTTTTTTTTTTGCAAACTCATCCATTTTGATTTTTTTGGACGGTATGGAATTACTTAATATGACAAAACAATCCAATTCGTTGATTTACTGTTCCTATAGTATCAACTCTATAGAAAAAAACCCTTTACAAAATTCGTACCTGATTATTTAACGAATATTTCTTTCATATATTAATTTCATAGTGTGGCAATTTGTCTAAAAAATAATTTGGCGTTTGCATTTATACAGAAAGCAGTAGAGTTCGTTTGTCATTTTGCAATTGTCGTAACGTGTTTGTACTGGGTTCAGTTCCTTGTTGATCCTACACCTTTTTTCCTCTTTTTTCTTTACAAAGAAAAAGTTACTTATGTGTAAAAGAGAGTTTATAGCATTTATTAAATATTGCCTATTCTTTTTGATCTCTGTGCGAAAAAGAATGTCCTTTTCTTGTTAACACTTTATTTGTCGTGCTTAGCAAAATCATTTCACAAATGAAAGAAACTACAAGTAGTGTGAAGTGTATAAAATATAATATGTATTCATCATAAAGAATACAGGAGCCACTAAAGTGGTATGAGAGGAACGTGTTCGTAGAATACGGTTAAACATGGTATGAATGTCTCCATTTAGTCTCTGAAACCAGTGGTATTCATAGGACTAGTTGATTCCACTTAGTTCTGAATTAGGGGTGATTAGTACCCCACAACATATATAAAGAGAGAAAGAAATAGATTGTGTGTGAGAAACATTGATGGACATATAAACTCTTTTCAGTTTTTCTTTGTTTTATTTTTCATTATTAATTCCTAGTTGTCACATTTTTCATTATTAATTCCTAGTTGTCACATTTCTCATTATTAATTCCTAGTTGTCACATTTTTCATTATTAATTCCTAGTTGTCACATTTTTCATTATTAATTCCTTGTCACATTTTTCATTATTAATTCCTAGTTGTCACATTTTTCATTATTAATTCCTTGTCACATTTTTCATTATTAATTCCTAGTTGTCACATTTTTCATTATTAATTCCTAGTTGTCACATTTTTCATTATTAATTCCTAGTTGTCACATTTTTCATTATTAATTCCTAGTTGTCACATTTTTCATTATTAATTCCTAGTTGTCACATTTTTCATTATTAATTCCTAGTTGTCACATTTTTCATTATTAATTCCTAGTTGTCACATTTTTCATTATTAATTCCTTGTCACATTTTTCATTATTAATTCCTAGTTGTCACATTTTTCATTATTAATTCCTAGTTGTCACATTTTTCATTATTAATTCCTTGTCACATTTTTCATTATTAATTCCTAGTTGTCACATTAGTTGTCACATTCTTTATAACCTCTTTAATATAGAATAGGCTGTTTATGAAAAGTCAAATTAAGTTGCAGAATTAATACATAATGCAATGTTCCATATTGTATGTTCAATGTTTTTCTAACAGCCTACTGAAATATGTCTGCTTGTGAAGATATAAATATATTTTTATTCCCTTCTTTACCTTTGGCTGTTGAGTTGATCGCGTTGATATAGGTTCTAACTTGGAAGTTAAAAGGTTAATGAGTTCGAATAGTGCAACTTGCAGAACCGTCATTCTCCCTACTGATGATTTCCTCCAAAAGATGAAACACATATAATATATACAACTCTTTTGCTTTTCTTACTACTTAGCTATCTTACTACTTCATGCTCTAATATATTTCCTTGTTTAACTGCATAATACTGTTTTATTTACGACATTGGTCCCTGTTTGGGATTTCAGTATTAGTCTGAAAGAGATAACTAGAATTTACTAAATAAAGTTTGTTCATTTATTTTCATACAGAAATTTATGACAATAAAAGCAACATAACTTCAAAGAACTGTAAGAAAAGAAAGATTTTTAAAACAAGAATGAAAATAATACAAAAGAATAGGAATTTTTATGAAATAAAATTGAGACGCGACGATTTTTTCTTTTTTACTCTTTTAAAAATTAAAACAAATATTATTGTTTAAAAGAAAAGTTAGCCGTGACTAATTCATGTAAGCTATAATATTTTTTCAGTGGTTTGCTTTTTTATTATTTTTTTTTTAAATATAGCCTTTAATATAAAAAAAGACGAAAACTGCGATGAAGACTTGTAATTTTTATCAAAGTTTTTTTTTATTTAAGAAAGAAAGCCTCGACTTTTTTAATGTAACAAATTTTATAACATTAGTAAAAAAAATGTAATATTTAACATTACAAAATATATGCGACAGAGGAATTGTAATTTTTTATTAAACAAAACATTTAATTAAATAATGATAAAACAATTTAAAAGTAAAAGCTGCGAGAACATTTTAAAAATGTAATACAGTTTGCATCAATAAAAAGTAGTCACGTTTCAGTTTCTTTAATAAAAAATCCTTTTTCAATGCTATTTGTTTTAAAGAAATAGTTACTCTTTTTTGCGTACAATTCCTCGAATTTGCACTGGCTTTAAATACCCCCACCTGGATTATTTTGCGGATGAGGAGACTTTGTTTAAATATAAAAAATCTTTTTAAAAATTATTGTTCAAGACATATTGTCTATTTTAATAAAACATAGTTTCCGAAATGATCGTACAAACTATTGATTTTATTTGTTTTTTTCCTTTTGAAACTGATTTTCAATTAAAAAATTATGAATCATTTAATCAATATTAAAATAGCTCTAGGATACCCATACCTATAGAGCTTATTATATATCTACATTACAATGAGCACTGTTTTTTTCTTTTAATAGTATTAGTACGTTTACTAATATATTAAAGTAAACTCTGCTCTTTAGACTCTAGGTCTAATTCCCCCAATATATATATATATATATATATATATATATATATATATATATATATATATATATATATATATATACTAGCTGTAGCCTGCCACGCGTTGCTGTGGCTTAATTTGGTGTAATGGAAAATTCTGATAAAAAGAGAAAATGCATGTTTCTTATATTCTTAGTACAGCAATCCACTCCAAAAAGTAAAAAAAAAAGTCGAAAATGAAAAAAGATGGTACTCTTGCAGAATTGGATCCTGATCCTCGGGATTACCGTCAATCATGGCTTGGGCTCGACCAACAATCAGTGGATGAAGCTGAACGTAGCAAAAATGTTGAAACGCTAAATTTTTTTTTCTGTATACAAAAATGTGAGTTAGTAATTAATATTTGAGTGATAGGGGGGGTTTATACACACAGATTTGAAACAGTTGTCCAAAAACAAATAAATGAAAGCAAAGGTAAGGTAAGTTACGTTTCTGCCTAACTGGATAATTGTTTAGTGTTTCTATGTAATGTAAAATGTTTAATCAGCTGGAAAAACAAATGGTTGCAGACTCTGTTGAATACGTTAAGTTTGGGAAAGTAAGTTGAAAACTAAAAACTATACAATACAGTGTCAAAAACCCACAGAATATATCTAACCATGACATAGGCTGACATAATCGGTGGGTTTGTGACAGTATTTTGTATAGCTTTTTAGTTTTAACTCACTTTCTCAAACTTAACGTAATCAACAGTGTCCGCCACCATTTGTATATTTCAAATACACCGATAAACACTGTTTTTCGAGCCGACTAAACGTTACATTAAATGAAAACGGTTTGTATTACTAAACACAGATACAAAGAAGTTGTCAAAAAATAAATATATAACAAATAAATTTTATCAAAGGCAAGAAAAGTAAATGTTCTACCTAACCGGATAAGATTGTAGTGTTTTAATGTAATGTATAATGTTTAATCGGTTCAAAAACATGCAGTGTTTATCGGTATATTTGAAAAATACAAATGGCAGCAGACTGTATCGAACACGTTAAGTTTGGGGAAATTTTGGGAAAATAAGTTTAAACTAAAAAAACTATACAAAATACTGTTAGGAACTCACTCAATATATGTTACTGTGACGTAGGCTGACATATAATCAGTGGTTTTAAACTTTTGCTCGATACAGGTGACGACTTTTAAGAGTCCCTTTTAGTGATTATCTGGTTTGAGGATATTATGCAACTAAATGGCAAATCTGCCCCTAAAATCCGGTATTATTTTATTTTAAGGCCCGTCTCATGGTCGTATATAACGAAATATTTTATTGTCGATTTCAGTGTAAAAAAAAAAAAAATCTGCACATCGTTTCCGTCATAAAAGAAAATTTTCATGATATGAAGAAATTACTTTTTCGAAAAGTGGGTGATCACTTTTCAACGTAAATTTAGCTTAGAATGAGCACCCACTTTCTGGCCACATGAGAGAGGGGCATTTTTCTGTGTGTGGGGAGGTGTTTTGGTGGCTGCGGCCGCCAAAACACCCCCCGCCCCTCCAACTAATTTAAATAGGTAATTTTAAAGGATTTTCCAAGGGTAGAAAGAAAGCCCGCCCCCCCCCCCCAAATCGTGACCACAAAGTGGGTGATCATTTTACGTTAAATTATTATGGAAAAGTGATCCTTCACT
This sequence comes from Euprymna scolopes, assembly GCF_053919585.1. Lineage (NCBI taxonomy): Eukaryota > Metazoa > Mollusca > Cephalopoda > Sepiida > Sepiolidae > Euprymna > Euprymna scolopes. The sequence goes on from NW_027633880.1 coordinate 29,174, forward strand.
TTTTTTAAACTAACATTTGTTCATATCTTGGAAACTACTCGTTTGCCTTAATTATAAACATTATTTTCGTTTTCAGCGTCCCCGAAACCTATAAGAGTGGTAATTTGAAAGGAATTTTCGAGGGTGGATTAATTCTTCATATTTACCTTCTTTTTTTTCCAATAACATAAGAAATTAAGAATTAGACAAATTTATTTTAGGTAGGCTTCGCCAGGAAAGTTTTTAAAAATACAAAAATTAAGATAAACAAATGGTTCTATTGCATGTACCGATCCGCGCTATTTTTTTAAAATCGTATTTCCAAGTTTAATAAAAGTTTTATGATATGTTTTGTTTATTCAATTTAAGGTTAAAGTACAAAAAATATATATATGTATAATTAAAAAAAAAAGGATTTTTTTTACCCATCTATGAAATAGATAGTTAAACGATGTAATTCGAAAGTCGTCAACGTGTGGTGCACGTGAAAGGCTCATTTCTACCGGAAATGAAATGGCGCACAGTCTTGCAGTTACGAAAAATATTTTTATTTTATTTAATATATTTTTTATAATTTGCGATCTTAATTTATTTTGATAACATGCAAACAATCCTTGACTTTACAGATAAAGTTTCTGAAAATTTCAATTAAATTGGTAACGTAGAAATACGGTTTTATTTACTATATATATATATATATATATATATATATATATATATATATATATATATATATATATATATATATATATATATATATATATACAAAAGAAAGAAAATTAAAATTCTGAGTTGAAATTTACAATCAAAATTTATTGTTCGACCGAATACTCAAAAAAAAAAAAAACAATTTACAAAGCCCTTATTCCGTGGAGTTTCAAAGAAGGCTATACTTGCAATGTTTCTCTTCAAAGGACAGAAAGAAATCAGCAAATATATATATATATATATATATATATATATATATATATATAAACCGTCTTGAGTCCTTGCCTTAAAGCATCTCTGTAACGGCAGATTCCAGCCCCCAAGGACTGTTGGCGAATCTTCCAGAAGCGGCCAGTAGCAGACAGCTATTTCGTCATGTGTATGTGTATTATATAGGTTGATACGCACGCACTTATAATACTAGTCGAGTCACGGATCGTCAAGATATGCATTTAAGACGAGGACAACAGTCCGTTATACTAAGAACAACATACATGGATACATATATATATGGCCCGTTAATTAAGAATACATAAGACGATTTAGATAATAACAACATTATGTCGATTTAGTGAGGACAACACAAAATAACCTCTTGCTTAGTCCTACGACTTATGTCTCTTAATTGCTCAGCTTCATATGGCGAGATTATTCGAGACAACTCTAGTTAATCTAATCTTTTGTTTTAGTCTATAGCCTTTTTTGTCTCTCAACTGTTCAGCCACTTTTAACAAGATTACTTAAAAATTTATAGCCCATTTTGTGTCTTAAATGCTCAGTTCCCCTTTAGCGAGATTATACGAAACAATTACTGTTAACACTTGACTCAAAGGGCTAAACGCATTATCTGTGACCCTGACTTCATTGGATATCAACATATCACATAACAAAATACGGTTTGACCTTATCGTTTGCTAATCATTGAAAACGTCGATGCGATAGGTTTTTTCTATATAGCTACTTCAATATATTTTGGAATGTTTGAATATATATATATATATATATATATATATATATATATATATATATATATATATATATATATATATATAGCTACTTTAATTTATTTTGGAATATTTGAATATATATATATACATATATACATATATATATATATATATATATACGCATACACACACAAACACACACACACACACACACACACAAACACACACACACACACACATATATATATATATATATATAGTGTAATAAAATAATTTTTTTAAATTTCAAATATCAAGTTTTCTCAGTTGGTCATTTATCACTTTTTTAAAAGGTAGCCATCGCAATATTGTTTCATATAGCGACTAACAGGTCTGCAAAATTATATTATTGCTGCATATTTAGTCACGTACTCATCAAATAATTTTACAAAAAATATAATAAGATCCAACAATGCAAAATTAAATGAGATCGATAACAGAAATAATGAAATACGGGAATCTAATAAAAGAACAATGTAACCGTATAAATTCTGATGAATGTCGACTTAATGAAAATTGTTTTACCTCTAATATTATATATAAATGTGAAATCATTACAGGGAATAATACTAAAACATACTTAGGATCCATAGCGTATCAGTTTAAAGATAGATTGCGTAACCACTTTACTTCGGAAAATTAAAATAGGACAACCAAAGATGAAAACAATGAAGATAACATTAGCAATAATGGGACCAATAAGAATAATAAAAAGAAAAATAAGAAAAACTCAACTGCCCTAGGAGAGTAGATAACAGGACTTAAAATAAATGAAACTGAATATAAATTGGAATAGTTGGGAGGGTAGGTAAATATAAACCGTGTAAAACAAAAAACATGAAATCTTTGTATTCTTGAAGCTTACCACGTATTAACATCGAAGGAGGATTTACTAAATAAATGCCAAAATGTAATTCAAGGCCGGTTGCATAGGAACAGATAATTATTATTAATTCTAACTATTCAGGCGGGGGCATAGAAATATCTGGCCTTGAAACCAAGTGCGGAGAAAACCCTCTTAGTGTTGATGGACTCGTAGATCTGATCACGTCATCCATCTAGAACGAAAACTCCGATTTGTAAACCTGTGCCACTGACCTCATACGTCTTGACACAAAACGGGGGAAGGAGGCTTCCTCAGTCCTGGACGACAACCTCCCTAGAGCTGGTGACTTGGTCAAACCTCTCTCTATTGTGCTAGAATATTACTTACGCCTGAAAGTATCCTGTACCTCTACAAAGCTACCATTCGCCCATGTATAGAGTACTGCTGTCACATTTGGACTGGAGTATCTGTTACTAGTGTCTCACTCCTGGACAGGGTCTAAAAGAGAGTCGCCAACCTAATAGGTCCTGAACTGTCATCTAAACTTCAGTCCCTGTACCACCGACGAAATGTTGCATCCCTCTGCCTGTTTTACAAGTATTTTAATGGTTGATGCTCTGACGAACTACAAGCACTTGTACCTCCTCGACGAAAATCCCCCCCGACAAACCCGACAAGCAGCAAATTCCCACCCCTACACAGTTGAGATCCCTAGATATAAGAAAGCCTTTTACTCTAAAAGATTCTTTCCCAGAACTGCAGGACATTGGAATTCTCTTCCGGTTCGCTGCTTCCCCAACTGTAATAACATGCAGAAATCAAGTGTAATGTGAACAGACATGTTGCTACCAAACTCCCTACATAGTACCCCTAGAATTTAGGTCCCCGATAGTAGCCCCCTACATCAAAGTGGCAATATGCCTTGTTTGGGGTGAAAATGTAATAAAAAAATTTTTTAAAAAAAGCTTAAAATATGACGATTAAAATTAACTAGTGGTAGGAGTGAGGTTAATCAGGATCTGATTATAACATAAACCCAATTCATGACAACTAAAGAAAATATAGGTAAATTATGTCTACCAAATATTAAAATCCTAAACGTAAATACATCGAAAATCGAGCCACCATAAGAACATAAAAATAACTAAATATATAAGGAGAAAACAATTTACTTAAGAAAATATCGATTTGTAAAATAGATATAAAGTACTAAGAATAAGTATATTTGACGAAAGTTAAAGCAATGCCAGTCTGTATAGTTTCTACCAGAAACGATAGAATTAAATGCAACGAGAATAAATACTCACTAACAAATGCTAACACGTTTCTATTGCTATATAGTTGCTAATAGCTAATAGTTACGTAATAATGACTCAGTATAAGTAAAGATAAAAAGAACGCAAACACATCAGAAATATTATTGATGGGAAAATAGAACTAATAAAAAATTAAGAGCGTGAGGCGACATGAGCCGAGTAGAGTAGAAGAAATGAGAAGATGGTATGATAAAATTTAATCAGATATAGCAGTATTAACATATGCGGATGAATTTATTTAGTTTACTTACAATATTACATTAAACTTAGAAGATGTAAGAATCTTTAACGGTGAAGACATCCAGTTAGTGTAAATACATTTCTTATTGCTGGTTGTTTTTGTTTTACGGCATATCAACCCTTTTCAGATTATTTAATGCTGAATCCAATACATACACACATACACACACACGCACACACATGTGAAAAAATCACAGATCTTGACCCACACGCATTCACTCACGCACAACACACAACCCTCGCCTTAATACACAAGCATACACTGACACACACATACACACACATCAAAAAAGAAAGAAAATCAACAAAACCATAAAAACATGTCCCAAATAAACCCAAAACCCCCTCCATCCACCAAATGAACTTAACTCTAACTGATTGAACTTTTGACCAGCTCACCGATTATTGGTGGCAAAAAGTCTGAGATTCACATTTCTCTGAAAAACACAATCGATGTTGCCAGAGAAAAATGTTTTCCAAAAATACATTACCTTAAAAAAACTTTATATAAAAATATCTGAAGAGAGCTGAACAAGGCTTGAAACGCGTTATAAAAATATTTAAAAATATTACAAAATGATAAAAGTCTGAAAAACAAACAATTGTTGATGGCTACACTCTTTTAAATATACATTTTTTCTGTCGTTGGAACAACACAGCAATCACTTTATATATATATATATATATATATATATATATATATATATATATATATATATATATATATATGTGTGTGTGTGTGTGTGTGTGTGTGTGTGTGTGTGTGTACGGAATAATAACATACACACTCTTGTCCTCGTGGGATCACCGACGTTAAGCAATGATGAGCCTGGCTAGTGCCAGATGGGTGACCATTGGGAATAGCAGACGGTGTGTGCTATCCGCTTATCTCGGCATTGTTTCTAGTTGTTCTGATATTTCTACTTGTTAAAGGTTACTCTCCACTGGTACTTACGATTGCAGACTCAGGAGAGGTTTGGTTTGAGATTGCGCAACTCTTGCCACAATAATTTTATGCGTAAGTCACAACATCATTAGTAATGTAGTACTCATGTAACGTGCGTACAGTCATACATGGACAAAAAAAATAAAACAAATATATCCGACTCATTTTTTTTCTGTTTTAACACAAGTCGTTTATTATCGTAACTTTTCAAATAATGACTGCTTTTTTTTACTTTTCATTTCCTCTACCATGAGATTAACAAAACCCAGCTGTCTCGACACCAGCTTAAAAGTCTCTCGTTGGCATTATGGGGCAACGTGGTGTCCTTTTTTCTTGTCATGCAAGTTTGCGCACACTTGCTAATTTGCATAGTCCTCAAATGGCTGCTGCTGTTAATACTTTTGCTAGTCATCTACCCTTCCCCTGCTGCTGATATTGTCACACGCGTTCATACGCGCTCTGTTACACTCATCGAAATTGATGGACGAACATTATATATATATATATATATATATATATATATATATATATATATATATATATATTATTCCTGATAAGATGAAACACTAGTGTCTGCAGATATTAAAAAATAATTATAGTAATAATTATGTCTTCCCCTTTAAAACTGGGTTCTTATTCTTGAATACTTTACATTTAAATGAAAAAAAGTTGGTCACAGCCCACGTACACAGATCGTATTATTATAATCATATGGTCACTCTCAACCTCCTAGAATGGCAGTTATCCTTTATATTCTCGTCGCAGTTTACGTTGGTTGAGAGTTTGTTCTTTGCTAATGGAGTCAGAAAGGCCGAGTTCAAATCTCCCGATCAGGGGTAATCTTGACTCTCTGAACTGATAATTTTCGAAAGGATAAAATGCTAGTGTCTGTGTTACATAAGAAGGGCTGACTAGATAAGTGAAAATGATATTAGGAAAAGGCTAGAATCGAACCCTGTAGGCAAGTGGATAATTGAAATCCTAGGAATGCCAGTCCATTGTTAATTCTTTTAGAAATAACTAAATATTTTTTATGTCAGAGATAGAGCAATTGTCCATTATTTTAGAAATGTTAAAAATATCAATTAAAAGAATGGACAATAACAAAGTTGAAAATGTAATGTAACAAATATGTTAAATAATACAATTTAATTTACGGATTTCCTTTATTCATCAGATGTGTGTAAATACATGTGCAAGGGCACGGATTAATTGAAACGTTATAAAGTCACATTGGGAGTACACGTCTGGCGTCATAAACAAAGGAGATTCTTAATATATTGAGATTGGGTTCGAAGTTAGTCAGTTAATCAGAGAATCAGAGAGTCACACTGACAGCCAAAGAGAAAGGGTCAGACTGGGAGATGATGCCCTTAGAGCCGAAGGGTAGAAGAGTAGACCATGTAGTTACGCAAGCTATAATTCCTGACATCATCAATCGGCTGGCTGATGAAATCACTATCTATATATTGTAACTGTTTGTCTTCGTGCAGTCATTTCAACTGAAAGGTAATGTGTTTGTCTATCATCATCTTTAATAACTTGATATTATATGGAAAAATGCGCGCATGAAAAGTAATATTCTTAAGATTTTATTAAACCTGGAAAAGTAAAGGACAAGAAATTCAACCTGGAAAAGTAAAGAACAAGATATTCTATTAAAGTAAAAAATAAGAATTTTCTAGACTTAAAATATTGCAGTTAAAAATAAAATTTGAATATTGATAAATATTTTATTTATTATTTGCATATGTTGTTGTTTATTGTTGAGTTAGAAAGGGTGCCAGTCGCTGGATTGAACTTTTTCCCCCCTATTATTTGCATATATTTATGTAGTGAAAATTGTTTGAATAAAATTAATTCATTAGTTAGTTAGTTAGTAGATCGAATTAATAATTTTATAATTTACATAAAAATGAATTAAGTGATCCTAATTATGATATAATAAAATTATTAATTTTTATGTAAATTATAAAATTATTAATTCGATCTACTAACTAACTAACTAATGAATTAATTTTATTCAAACAATTTTCACTACATAAATATATGCAAATAATAGGGGGGGAAATAAGTTCAATCCAGCGACTGACACCCTTTCTAACTCAACAATAAACAACATATGCAAATAATAAATAAAATATTTATCAATATTCAAATTTTATTTTTAGCTGCAATATTTTAAGTCTAGAAAATTCTTATTTTTTACTTTACTAGAATATATTGTTCTTTACTTTTCCAGGTTGAATTTCTTGTCCTTTATTTTTCTAGGTTTAATAAAATCTTAAGAATATTACTTTTCATGCGCGCATTTTTCCATATAATCCATGATTTTTCCAGGCATTGCTATTGTATTAATATATAAATTTATAATATTTATTAATGATTGTCAAAAAAAATTAGCTCTCAAACACACATTTATGCAATATTTATTATTCAATCACAGTAGTTCCGAGCCAGGGTCTCTACCGAGACTGCGGTTCATGAATTCGTGATCTGTATAGAGCATAAACTAACAAAAAAGAAGATGACACTCGGTGTCTTTTTAGATATCGTTGGAGCTTTTGACAACATACCCTTCAGTAGTATGTTCAAGTCGCTACGAGAACTCAATGTGCCACCAGTACTCATCCGATGGATTGAGTATATGGTGAGGCACAGAACAGTTCAAGTAGAACTACTGAGGGCAACTGTTAAAAGAGAAGTAGTTAAATGAAACCCCCAAAGTGGGATTTTATCACCTTTACTATGGAACTGTATGCTGAATCCTCTTTTAAAGGAGTTTAAAAATAGGAATATTTATGCCCAGGCTGATGCTGATGACATCGCAGTGCTGGTCGCGGGTTCAAAAGCATCATTGGTCAGACGCATTGCCAAAATGGCATTAAATATTCCTAATAAATGGTCTAATCGAAATGAATTAGAATTCAGTAGCCGTAAAACAGAAATGGTCTTGTTTCCATATAAAAGGAATTGCCAACTTGGTGATCTTTTTCTGAGTGGACAGAAATTGAAACTTTCGCAGGAGGCAAGGCTGTTAGGGGTAATCCTGGACAGTAAGCTAACCAGGAAAAGCCACATAGAAAAGATTTCCTCCAAGGCGACTGCAGCCCTTATGCAATGCAAACAAATTGTGGGGAAAACCTGGGCAGTTAACCCGCATGTAATGAGGTGGATATACATTGCTATGGTATGTCCCATTTTGTCATATGCATGTGTTTCCTGGATCCGCGGGACAGAGAAACTGTACTTGAGGAAGAAACTCCAGAAGGTACAAAGACTTGCTTGTTTAATGACTTCTTCAGCATATCCGAGCACACCTACTGGAGCATTGGAGATGTTGTTGAATATCCCTCCGATTAAAGAATTCCTGAAGGCAGAAGCGATGCAGGGATCCTATAGAATAGATCTCATGGGTCTGTGGTGGTCAAGATCTGTTGGGACTACTGGAAAAACAAAGAGTCACGTGGATTTGTGTAATGAGGCTAGGAAGGAACTACTGCTCTTGCATGTGCCGGGTGATCTTATGACTAAAACCAGATCATTTGAAAAGCATTTCACATGTATAGTTTATGACAGAACAGGCGCAAGAGATTACGAAAAAGAGCTGGAAAGCAACGTAATCAAATGCTATACTGATGGATCTAAAATGAATGATAAGATTGGTGCGAGTGTTTATTTAGAATACTCAAACCACCTCACCTGTCAAAAATCTTATTATCTTGGTAAACTGAGGACGGTCTTCCAGGCAGAAGTCTTCACCATACAGGTATCATCGGATACAACACCAAACACCAGTCATGAGCTGGCACCATTGGATGTGGTACCAAACACCACCCCCGCCTTCACCGAAGAGCAGGATCTCATACCTAAGTCTGACAAGTCAGCTCTAACATTCGGTAAGCATCACGACAAAAACTGAAGAAGAAGGAGAGATAGCGCATGTTTAAGGCTTTTGAATCTGAGGTTCTGATCATGGAAGAGGTTCAGCAACAGGAAATAGCTATCAGGCAGCTATTAAAGCATTGGAGAATAGTACGGTAAGATCTCAAACCGTACTGTGCTGCATTGAAAATCTAAACCATCTAGGAAAAGAAAACCGCATATCTATTTCATAAGGAGAGTTAAAAAAAAATTAGTTATTAAAAAAAAGTTCGGTTTTTTAATTATAAAAAAAACGATACACGGGATTGAACCTAAAATCTTTCCACCAACCCCCGGTACTCTAACCGTTACGCTAACATGTCACATTGGCAAAATCGCAGTAAAAAATATTTATATACAAAAAAAAGTTATGCAAAATAAAAAAAAGCGTTAGTCACTTATGTATGTACTTACTCTCCTGTTTGTGAACCCACATATTTTGTTGTAACTTTTTTTCTACTGAACCAATTTTCGAGATTTTTTTTCAAAATGTAGCTAATGAGGTGTTCTATCCAACTATATAAGCTGTTTGCAATTTGGTTGCGAACGGAATTAGTGGTGGGGGTTTGAATGTGTCTCGATTCATTCAATTTCGGACTTAAGCATATATTCAACCACTACCGTGGTTGAATGATAACATCCTTTCAAATCTTAATTGTCTGTCCCCTCCTCCATCATCAGTAATGATTCCCCTCCCCTTATTTAAGAGAACTGTATTACACATTCTTTCAATAATGAATTCGCATCACTCTCAGTTCCGTATTCTCATCATCTCTCTCAGTATTCTCATCATTGTTGTTATCTCATGTCCAGGTAACCTAACTCTTAAATGTCAAGTGTTTTGACCAAAAATTGGCGGAGGTGTTTGGTAGAGTCTGCAAAGGTCATCTCTTTCAACTTTGGCGTCTTGGTAGCCACATTTTCGCCCGAAAACCGACTAAAAAGCAGAATATCCCTTAGGTAGAATTTCAAATGTTTAGACGCAAAATTGGCTGAATAGTTTGCTAGAAACCGCAAAGTTCAAATCTTTTGAATTTTGACCTCTTGACAGCCAAATTTCTGTCCGACAACCGATTAAAAAGAATTTTCCCAAATATCATTACCCCTTATATCAAATCTAGAGTCTGTAGACTTAAAACTGACATAGTAGTTTGGTAGCGAAATTTACACACAGACACACACCCACACACAGACAATTTCACTTTTATAGATATATAGATATATCTATAATTTTTACTATAAGTTTTAAGTATTACATATTTTATATTTCTTTGTATATGTACTGTACTCTTTCTTCTGGTTTTCTACCCTGAATTTTGTTTTTATTTTGGTTACGTGTGAGTATGGCAATGTGTGTATATTTGTACTCATATGCATGTATATGCTTATAATTTTGCTTTTATATATGTGTAAGTGTATTGCTGAACTTATTTGCTTCCACATATACTCGCCTTAAGATTTTTTAACCCCCCCCCCCCCATCCTTCTAGTTTTATTTTTCTTCGCTTTATTCTCTCTTTTGATATTCTTGTCTGTTTATCTGGTTCGGTTTCTTACGTTTACGTTAAAAGAGAGTTTTGCAACATTTTAGATTTTTCCGGGCCAAATGCGAATGGACAGGAAACAGTACAAATAAAAAATGTAATATGGTGTTATGAGTATAGTGAAAAGTACATAGTAATGATCCTCCTTTGATCCCGAGCAACGTCAGATTTTCTTGCTAGTCTATACGAAAATGAAAGATATGTGTTTGTGTTTGACTCACCTAAACATCCACTGGAATTCGATCTGGGCAGACTGCTTAATGGGGGCTTGCAATTGGTGCAATTACGTTGGTCTATATCGGAATATGTACCGCCGGGGCAATCCACACATCCGGTTACGATTGCTTTCGTACCTGCAGGACATTTTTCTGGAAGCGAAAAGAGAATGCGAAAATAAAGTAAAACAAAAAGATAAACAAAAATTCAGTTCAGCCCTATGTATTGTTCATATCTTGTCCTACGTGTGAATACAACTTATGTAAGATTTAAATTATTTAGACAAAAATTTGTCTGAGTAATTTCGTAGAGCCGGAAGAGGTGAATTTTTAAAAAGCTTTGAGTCCAATTTTGACCCCTTAACGTTTATTTTTACGGGCACAAATCCAATTATAAAGTTTGATCCATGTCCAAGTAACCCACATTCAAAATTTCAAGTGTTTAGACTCAAAGTTGGAGGAGGAGTTTGGTAGAGTTCTCGAAGGTCAAATCGTTGAACTTTGACCCCTTGACAGCCCAATTTCTGGCCGAAAACTGTTTAAAATATTTTCCCAAATCTCAATACTCCTTATGTCAAATCTCGAGTCTGTAGACTGAAAATTGACAGAGTTATTTGATAGGGAAATACACACGCACATACACAGACACACACACAGACACACACAGACACACACACAGACACACACACACATTTTCACTTTTATATAAATACTAGCAGTTCCGCCCTATGTACTGTTCATAACTTTATGTGCATATGTCTATATTAAAAAGTGTGAATATGTACGGTAATGCCTTTCTATATAATAGGCTTCCTTAACTACCGTAGAGAAAAGTTGGTAGAGACCACAGACGTCAATTTTTAAAAAACTTTGACTCCTTAAAATTTATTGTTTTGAGCTCAAATTAAATTAAAATGTTTGACCCATGTCAAAGTAAGCTATATCTAAAATTTAAAGTGTTTGGACCCAAAATTATTTGGTAGAGTCTGAAAAGGTCAACTATGTAAACTTTAACCTCTTGCCAGCGAAATTTTCGCCCAACAACTGATTAAAGAAAACTGCATGTCTGGATATCTTTTGTGTAAAATTTCAAATGTTAGACCTAAAATTGGTTTAATAGTTTGCTAGAGACTGCAAAGGTAAAATCTTTAAAACTTTGACCATATTTGGAAGGCAAATTTTCAGCAAAAAAGCAAAAAAACGATTAAAAAGCTTGCCCTATGTCTGAATACACTTTATGTAAAATTTCAAATGTTTAAACCAAAGATTGGCTGAGTAATTTGTTAGAGATAGCAGAGGTCAATTTAAAAAAAAAACTTTGACTCTAATTATGACCTTTTGACATTTATTGTTTTGGGTTCAAATCAATATATAACGGTAGATCCATGTTCAAGGAATCTATATCTAAAATTTCTAGTGCTTAGACCCACAATTGGCAGAAGAGTTTTGTAGAGTTCTCAAAGATCAAATCGTTGAACTTTGACCCCTTAACAGCCAAATTTCTGCCCGAAAACCGAATAAAAAGAGTTTCCAAAATTTCAAAACCCATTATATCAAATCTAAAGTTAGTAGACCGAAAATTGACAGAGTTATTTGGTACAGAAGTGCACACACACACACACACACACACACACACACACACACACATTTTCACTTATATATATATATATTTATTATGTGTATATGTCTATATATGTCAATATATATATTGTATGAATATATATATATATATATATTATATGCATTGTCTAAAGAGCAGAGTGTATTTTAATGTAATATTAAAATTACTAATTTAATTAAAATACAGGGAAAGAAAAAGTGCTTATTTTAATTTAGATATATAATAAGCTCGATAGGTAAATATCCTAGAGCTAATCTAATATTCAGTAATGTGATTGATAATTTAAAATTCAAATTAGAATTAAATTAAAATTAATGCTAGGTTTATTTATGGTGTCTTTTACATATATTAAAAACCCTTCCCAATACTTTGCTGATGAGGAAACTTTGTTTGTTAAAAACACTATATGTAAAAATTATTGCCCGTAGCTTAATGTCTACCGCAATAAAAACATTGTTTTCCGAAACGATCGTACAAATTATTGATTTTGTTGTTGTTCCTTCTTATGAAACGGATTTTTAATTTAATTCTAATTTGAATTTTAAATTATCAATCACATTACTGAATATATATTATATGCATATATATGTGTGTGTGTGTGTGTGTGTGTGTGTGTGTGTGTGTGTGTGTGTGTGTGTGTGTGTGTATTATGTGGATCTATACAGATGTATAGATATAGATAAATACAATAGTCCAAATAATCCAAATAAAAATCTTGTATTGATATCTCATTTCAAATAATACCATGTAATTTTGCATAGGTCCATTTAAGTATAAATTTGATAAATATGGATCCTATCGATAGGAATTTGAAACTTTTTTCACAAAAAAATACTAGATAAGGTATGTTTAAAAAGGATGTGTCCTCTATAGTATCAGACCCGACCGAATGGTTAATTGTAGGCATAGACCGATTCATACCATCCAAAAAATTCCAACAAAAATCTAGCAGCCAGCCATGGTTCTCCCAGAATGTGCTGCTGCCATCACGCACAGAAATCACTTTTTCCATAGCTACCAACGTAATTGATGCACTGAGACTAAAGCTGCTTTCAGGACTGCCAGCAACCATTATAAAAGAGAAATAAAAAATGCAAGAGAGCTATATGCTCAGTTCGTTAAATCCAAAGTAGCTGAACAGCAGCTTGGTTACCAGCAGCTTTGGCAAATAGCAAACAGGATCCTAAACAGAAGCGTGCATTCTATCCCAACCATCATCAATGGACCTGAGTCATTTCGTCAGCATCAGATAAGGCCAAACTATTTGCAAAGAACTTTGCAGCTAATTTTACGCTATGCGACCAAGGCTATCAACTCCCTGTATTTCCTCCTATAATAGACAACACACTATGCAACATACAAATATCTGTGCGTAAGGTTGCCAAGCTAATCAAGAACATTGATTCCAGTAAAGCAACTGGTCCTGACGGCATTCCAATTATAGTGTTAAAAAAGCTTCGACCAGAACTTGCCTCCATACTTACAAAACTGTTTAAGTGTTGCCTTAAGGAGAAGTTCTCATCAATATGTATTTAAGAATTCAGGTGATAAGTCATCTCCCTCTCAGTACAGACCAATGAGTCTCCTGTGTGTCATAAGTAAGTTGCTCGAATCCATATTAAATAGAGTAGTAGTCAACAAGCTCAACAGAAATAACCTTAGTGACATGCAATATGGTTTCCGTTCTGCCAGACCTTCGATAAGGTATGGCATAAAGGCCTACTTCACAAGATTTCCAGCTACGGTATAACTGGAAATGTTTTCTTAATCATGAAATCATTTCTCTCTGATAGGCTCATAAGAGTAGTGGTTAATGGGCAGAAATCAGAGGCCCACCGTATTAATGCTGGAGTCCCTCAGGGGTCCATCCTGGGCCAACTCTCTTCCTGATCTACATCAATGATCTCCCAAAACACATACTTAAATCATTTGTTGATATCTATGCTGATGACACGACCATCTATGGCAACACATTTAAAGCTGTAAATGATATCTCACTAATGATGCAATTCTCTATCTATATAAAAGCCAAGTACGTCCAAGGATGGAGTACTGCTGCCACATCTGGGCAGGAGCTGCTAAAAACAGCTTATCCTGCCTTGACAGAGTACAACATAGACTCTGTGGCTTAGTGGGGCATGCCCCTTTCTCTTCCCTGTAATCTCTCTCCCACAGAAGAGACGTTGTGAGCCTGTCTTTGTTTTATCATTACTTCCACGGCAAGTGCTCATCTGAGCTCCAATCTTTGGTCCCCCCTCGCTTTCACGATAAACACCCGTCTAGCTGAAACCATTGTCACAAATTTTCCCCACTCTTTATCTATGCCAAAACCAAAATGTAGATTCCATGAACAAAGCTTCTTTCTTAGAAGTGCACGCCTGTGAAACTCTCTTCCTTTTGCCTGTTTCCCACGTGACTACAACTTGGATGTCTTCAAGTCCAACATAAACAAATTCCTGATGAACCGCCCCCTTAAGTAAGACACTTTATCAAATCCCCAATACTAACGATTACTATGATACTATCCCATTGATTACTGTACACACAATAACCTTTATCCCCGAGTGGCTTCCGGGCCTTGATAAGCGGGTACCACCATATAAAAAAAAATTATAATTTCTTTGAACGAAAGATCAGAAGAGAGAGAATTGGAGAGAACTTGGTCGTTTACTGTCTTAGATGTGCTACCGTAAATGGTAGTGTCGTCAGCATAAATGTCTACAAATGATGTAAGGATGTGATTTGGAAGATCATTAATGTAGATCAGGAAAAGAGTTGGGCCCAGAATGGACCCCTGAGGGACACCGGCATTAATACTGTGAGCTTCTGATGTTTGCCCCTCAACTACTACTCTTATGAACTCTTATGAACCTATCAGAAAGAAATGATTTAATAATTGAGAAGACTTTTCCAGCTATACCATAGCTAGCGATCTTATGAAGTAAACCTTTATGCCATACCCTATCAAAGGCTTTAGATATGTCAAGAGCAATTGCCCTAGAAAGATTGCCACCGTCGAGAGATTTGCTAATCCTATGCGATATAACTGTAAGCACATCTGCTGTAGATCTAGCAGAACGGAAACCATATTGAGTGTCACTAAGAAGGTTATTTTGTTGAGATGGTTGATTACTTCTGTATTTAACACAGATTCTAGCAACTTACTCATGACGCACAGGAGACTTATTGGCCTGTACTGGGAGGGGGATGAGCGATCACCTGAATTCTTAAATACAGGGCATACTGATGAGATTTTCCAGGGAGATGGGAAACTATTCTCCTTAAGACAACGTTTAAACAGTTTTGTAAGTATGGGCGCTAGTTCAGGTTGAAGTTTTTTGAGTACTATAATTGGAATACCGTCAGGGCCAGTTGCTTTACTGGAATCAAGGTTTTTGATTAGCTTGGCAACATCACGTATAGATATACGTATATCACATAGCATGTTTTCTGATACAGAATTGTTTTCTGAATAATATTAAAAATTATTAATAATATTTACATTTAATAATAGTATTTATACTGTAGTAATACTATCTATAATTTAGCAAAATTATTTAAATTCAGTAACAGTATTTATAATTTAGTAATAACATTAAAACTAAGTAATAGTATTTATAATTTAGTAATAACATTTAAATTTTGTAATATTTATTATTTAGTAATAGCATTTATAATGAAGTAATAATATTTATAAATTAGCTATAATATTTATATTTGGTAATATTATTTATAATATATTAAAATATTTATAATTTAGCAATAATATTTAAATTTAGTAATATTATTTATAATTTAGTAATAATATTTATAATTTAGTAATAATACTTTTAATTAAGTAATAACATTTATAATTTAGTAATATTATTTAAATTTGTGTAAATATTTATAATTTAGTTATAATAATAAATAATAATAATTTAGTATAGTTAAGTAACGATAATTATTATTTGGTAAAAATATTTGTAATTTAATAATAATATTTATAATTTAGTAATAATATTATTATAAAGTAAACGTAATTAAATTTAGAAATACCATTTATTATTTAGTAATAGTATTAAAAGTTTGGTATTACTATTTTAATGTTGTAAAAATATTTATAATCTAGTAATAATATTCATAAGTTAGTAATAATATTATAATTAACTAATAGCATTTATAATTTAGTAATACTATTTATAATTAGGTAATAATATTTATAATTAAGTAAAAACATTTATAATTTAGTAATAATATTTATAATTTAGTAATAATATTTATAATTTAGTTATAATATCAAAATTAAGTAGTAATATTTATGATTTAGAAATAATATTTATTATCAAGCACTAACGTTATTTATTTAGTAATAATATTTATAATTTAGTAATAATATCTATAATTACGTAAAACATCTCTAAGTAATAATATTTAAATTTAGAAAATAATATTTATAATTAAGTAATAATATTTATAATTTAGTAAATACATTTAAAATTTAGTAATAATATTTATAATTTAGTAACAATATTTATAATAATGTAATATAATTTTTATTTAATAATAATATTTATAATTTCGTAGTGACATTTATAATTTAGTAATAATATTTAAAATTTAGTAATAATATTTATAATTTTGTAATTATATTTATAATTAGGTAATAATACGTATAATTTAGTAAACACATTTTAAATTTAGTAATAATATTTATAATTTAGTAATAATATTAAAATTAAGTAATAGTAGTTATGATTTAGTAATAATATTTAATATCAAGCACAAACTTTTTTATTTAGTAATAATATTTATAATTTAATAATAATATTTATAATTTAGTAAAAACATTTCTGACTTAGTAACAATATTTTAATTTAAAAAATAATATTTATGATTAAGTAATAATATTTATAATTTAGTAAAAATATTACAAATTTAGTAATAATATTTATAATTTAGTAATGATATATATAATAATGTAATATCATTATTAATTTAGTAATAATATTTATAATTTCGTAGTAACATTCATAATTTAGCAATAATATTTATAATTTAGTAATAATATTTATAATTTTGTAATTTTATTTATAATTAGGTAATAATACATATAATTTAGTAAAATATTTTTAATTTAATAATAATATTTATAAATTCGTAATAATATTTATAAAATAGTAATAACCTCGCTATATTAGTAAAATTATTGACATTACGTAATAATATTTATAATTAAGTAATATCACTTATAATTTAGTAATAACATTGAAAGGTTAGTAATAATATTTATAATTTAGTAAAAAAGATATAATATATAATATCATTTTTTATTTAGTAATAATATTTATAATTTCGTAATAACATTTTAAATTTAGTAATAATATTCATAATTTAGTAATAACAGTGAACATTTAGTAATAACAGTGAACATTTAGTAATAAGTTATTAATTAGTAATAATATTTATAATTTAGTAATACTGTTAAAATAACATTTTTTACTTAGAAATAATATAGAAATTTAGTAATTATATATATAATTTAGAAATAATACTTATGATTTAGTAATATTTTTTAGTTATAAGATTTTTAATTTCGTAATAAAAGTTAATATCGTAATAATATTTATAATTTAGTAATAATATTTAAATTCAGTAATTACATTTATAATTTAGTAATAATATTTATTATATATTAATGATATTTATAATTTAGTAGTAATATTTGAATATAAAAATAAAATTTTTGATGTAGTAATAATATTTAAATTTAGTAATAATATATATTATTAGAAATAATATTTATAATTTAGAAATACCATTCTTAATTAATTCAAGAGTAATATTTAAATATGATGATAACATTTGGATTTAGTAATAATATTTAAATTTAGTAATAATATGTATAATTTATTAATAATATTTTAATTTAGTTATAATATTTATAATTTAGTGATATTAATAATTTCGTAATAATATCTATAGTTTAGTCATAGTTTTAATAATAATTTCAAGCAAGAAATTTGTTATCTACAATTCTGATTTTTTTAGATGAGCATATATTATTCGTATCATTTGGATTCTTCCGACTATTCTTCTCTTGAGTGTTTTTTGCACAACATTTCGGTCGATGTAACCTTTGACCTTCTTCAGGCGATCTTTATCGAACTCGGGTATCTTTTTGTTTAACTCTGGAATCTGCATGAAATTTTAAACAGATCTCTTTATTTTATCCACAGGGATAGTATGCTTTTTTTCCAACAACTAAGTTCTAATAATTTGTAATTGTTTTTTTGGGTCAATTGCACTGCGGGATGAACCTTCAGCCTCCAGAAGAATGCGATTTTACAACTGAATTTTATTAACTACTTTTTTCACTGCACTACAGGAACTTGCAGACTGTTGTTCTCATTTGAGTGTTTTTTTTTAGCAACGTTTTGATCCATGTAACCTCTGGCCTTTTTCGGGTGTATCTTGTCAAACTCGGGAATTTTATTGTCAAACTTGGAAATCAGGACTTGTGAGTAGGAGGATACAGTAATTGGTAAAATTCAGTTGTAAAGTAACATTTTTTTGGAGGTTGAAGGTTCAATCCTCAGTGCAAGCGATACTCAAAATACAATTGCAGATGTCAGGATTTGTGAAAATAACACTCAAGATGAGAAGAGATGTCTAAAGAATCCAAATAAAAAAATTTTTTAAAAAAGTTATTAGTAAGTCTTACACCATTCTTACTTCTCTTCCAACTCACAGAAACTTGATTATTATTGTTGGCTCTGACTCAACTTTAACATGTGTCACAAGGTAGAGAGCTCTTAGTTTTAATAGTTATCTCCCTTGGATCGAGTTTGCTGACCAAATAAAAGCGTCTAGTAAAATATGCCTCGTTCGCCTATACTTTGTTTTACCCAGGTTTAAAATATTCAAATAAGAGGAGAAATCTTATTAGCAAATCGAATCTCACACTGAAGATAGCTATCGAAAGCATAAGGGCATACGAAGCTACAACCCAAAATAACACATGCAACAAAAAATGCAAACGATATACAGGATATATATATATATATATATATATATATATATATATATATATATATATATATGTATGTATGTATGTATAGGGTGGAGGTATACATACTGTTACAAAATTAGATTCAGATTTATCCCAACAAAATAATTTATTACAAAACCCAATTACAGAAAATGATTAACAAATACTGAAGGAAAAATATGACATAAGTATTATTCAGAATGTTTCCCTTGACCCTTCAGTAGAGCAGCCTTCACTCTCTAGGAATGACCACCAAGAATAATCAAGAGCGTTATGATAAGCTGATGAAGACGGCCATTCTTCTTTGCTAATCCAGGACGTGTGGTTTGTCACAGTATCTAATTGGAGAGTCCGAACACAGAATTACACCATGGGGTCAGTGAACCTTCAAGAATGTCTTCAATGTAACGTTGTTTGTTAATCTTGACCCTTTGAGGGTAAAAAACAAGTGGAGATTTCCCTCTTTCAGAAATGGCTGCCCTGATAATCATTGATGCTGTTTTCTGCATTCTGAAAATCTTTCCTGCAGTATTGCTTCACAATTTCTCGCAAGGGCGCTATCATTTTGATGATTGTGGGACTATTGAAGTGAGAATAACTTTTCAGCCGTAAAGATGATGTTATTGAGCGTACCTTCTCTGATACGGTTCAAGACGTGTCGACTTCTGATGAGTCTGTTTTCAAATGTGAGTGCAGAGAGAAGCTGTTTTTATTTTTATCTTACAGGATGACATCTGTAGGTTACTTCGACATATTCTTCGTATAGTTCTTGGCGATGTTTGTGCTTCCTTTACAATTTGTCTCATTGATCTTTATTGATTTCGCCTGATTTTTTCCCGACATTTTCTATGGGTTTAGGTGTTCTAGAGGTGCGGAGACGGCCTGATCATTGTCTATCTTTGATCTACGAAGTTTCCGGGTAACGATCAATCGACCTTTTTATATACAATTGATTTTGAGGCTTTCCCCTAACTTGACAATTTCTGATGGACGCATGCCCTTCTCATGCTACTCTATGGGGAATCCTCTCTTCAATTCAACATTGTGAAAAATTAGTATATTTTCTTTCTGAAAAATAAGAAATCATATATTATGTTATAATATAATGACAATAAAATAGTAAATTTATTTTAATATTATCATAAAATATAGTTCCGAAATTTTGTAACAGGAATTATGCCTCATCCTGTAAAAACTGGAAAGTATTATGAGGTAGAGATAAGAAAGTCCAAACCGTGCACAAGATGTGTGAATGGAAATCGCGTTTTAATGAAAAAGTTGACTTATACCTGTGCACCATAAAGAAAGAGAATGGTAACAATATTCGCTACTATAGATTGTGGGGATTCAGAAAAAATAAAACACAAAATAAAAATGAAAGTGGACACTGAGGCAAATGGAAATATAATATTGTACAGAATTTATTAAAAAAGATGTGCCCCCAAAACAGCTATGAAAATAGAGAAATATGGAGTGACATAAAAAGGGAGACAACCACCCTATGAGCAGTAAGCGGCACCAAAATATAGCAATATAGCTGAATAATATACAACAGGAAAATAAGAACAAGGATCCCAAACTTGTTGGATACAAGCGCAATAAAAGACAACCAAATCTGTGAGCGGATGAACATTAAAACTAGGAAGCAACAAAAGTATTTCAACAGAAATGCAAAAGACCTTCCCGAATTAATGATAGGTAGGAAAGTGTGTTAACACGTGGTAGCCAGCGGTGGTAGTAGAGAAATGCACTATATCACCAAAGTGCACAGAGATGGAAAACTATTGAGACACAGCAGAAAGACATTTACAAGAAATATTCAGACCACGAAGAAAGGTTACTTTCAATCTACCAGTCCACGAGATTGAACAAGATAATCCAACATCACTGTTTCAACAGAGCAGTGACTCCACGGTAATAAACAACACCAAAACGACAACGCAACACGCCCAGCACATACAACTGCAGACACAACCTGGAGAAATACTAGAACTACCAACATCATCAAACCAACCTGTGAGAACAAGAAAACCCTTAACAAAATATAAGGACTTTATTATATATAAATATAAAAAATTAAATTAAACACACATAGATAAAAATAAAATAAAATAATTCTACTTGATAAGAAAGATGTCACAAGGTAGAGAGCTCTTAGTTTTTAAGAGTTGTCTTCCTTGGATCGAGTTTGCGGACTCTTTGGGCAGAGTAAATAAAAACGGCTAATAAAATATACCTCGTGCGTTCATTCTTTGTTTCATCCAATATAAAATGTAACACATGCATCCTTACTGAAGATTAATAAACTTTTCCGTCTTTAATTTTTCTAGTTTTATTTTAACGCAAGAAAACGTAATTACAGATGACTGGCAATGTTATTTTTCTTCCATAAGCAATAAATTTCGGTACTTGTTAAGATAGAGTTGACAAATTGATTTCTTAAGATATGTCGTTTTAAGTAAAAACAATATTACGTACTTAATTGTCATGTCGAAAATAGTAATGTATCTAAAAATTACGAAAAATCATCGAGTAGAAAGTTATTTATTATTAAAAATAATTTTTACCGAAAATTGGATAAAATTGCGTTTTTAGACGTTTTAAAGTAGACAGTGAAGAGTTTATAGCAGACGAAATTGCAACTAACACAAGCAGGAGTAAATTCTCACGGCTGGAGATTTTGAATACACTTCCTTCCTGGCTTGTGCCATCAGAAGCTAGCTCTCAGTCACATGACCGACTTTATAAAAGTTTAAACTGGCAACACACTCTCTTCTTAGATATTAGACCAACAACTCCACATGGAACGGACCTGTCGCCCTCAACTTTCCTCTTGGGATTCAAAAGAACTCACTCAACGTTTGGGCTCGGGGTTCGACTAAGGCGTGAATACAAACAAGCCAACATGGCTATCTCCATATTCTTCAATGCGGAACATGCACAAACTCTCTTTCTCACCCTACAGTACTGTCTCTAATCTTTCGTGACGCATGTTTCCACTAGTATTTTAGACACTAACGTTCATGAACTCTTTCAACAGGCCTGTCTAATCTTTAATTTACGTTCCACACAGAAACACTTTCCACGACTAACCCGTTTCTCTATTCTTACTAACGAAGATGACCAATAAAGATGTTATTTAAATGTTAGAATGAGACTTCTTTTCTTGTTTTCATTATTACTACATTTTGGCGACTCCCAGCGCGATGGCAAGCGTACAGCGTTCGTCGACAAGTCTACAAGTTCCTACACAGGGACATAACTCGGAACGAATATTTTAGATTATTTGTTCATTGCATGCAATATTTGTTGTCTGTAGAACGAGAGACTTTTCTTTTTACTAAAAATATAATAGCAGTTGTTCTACTCCGTTATTTTTTAGATATATTACTATTTTCGACATGACGATTAAGTACGTAATATTGTTTTTGCTTAAAGCGAAATATTTTTAAAAACCAATTTGCTGACTCTATCTTAACGAGTACCTAAATGTTTTTCGAAGAGTTGATGCAAGAAGACTTTACCGCATTTTCCCGAAACCAACTTCGAATAACTACAAGAACTGTCCACCACACAATCGGCCAACTTTGTTGAACCCTGAAACAATAAATAAATAAATAAATAAAAAAATTAAATGTTCTATAAAATCGATAAACAATATTCGTAATTCTATGCTATAAAATAAACGCCGAGTCTGTCATGCGATTTTATTTATTTTTAGAGTGTGCCTGTTCGTTTGAAAAAAAATTGCCCCCCCCCCCCGCCCCAAAGTAAATCATAACAAATTTTCTATTAATCAAAATACCAGAGAATGCCCGTGCGAGCAAAAAAAAAAAAAAATGAGCCACGGTGGCCAGGCTCGAACGTGAAACGCGAAGGTAAAAACTTATGCCCAAGCGCCTTTTTTCAAACGACCATGAGTGGTTATGACGTCATAACTTTATAAAAAAGTGTTTTAGACAGTTTTAGTTTAATACGTTCGTTTTTTTTTTCAAGTCGTACATTTTCATATAAATATAAAAAATGTCTGTTGTAATTAATTTCGAAATTCTAATTTTTTATAAAATCTAATTTTTTTAAATTTTAATTCAATAAAATATTCAGATAATATTTGATTTCATGTTATTGTCAATTTAATGTTTGTTTTTGCTTTTACCAATAACTTTACCAACTCTTTGAATTGTCTCCTCTTAAATTCTTCAAATATGAAAACAAAAAAAATATGTTTGAACATGCCGAAAATTCAATTTTTTAAGGTTACTAAATTTTAATTATTGCTAGAAAAAACAATGTGACACATTGTTAATTGCTGTTTAATAATATGCTAAGGAATTTCATTTTCGCCCGTAGGTTATCACCTTTCACACATTTAAATATATATGTCTCATGCTGTCTACCAAGCTTCAACTTCTGTTCTATCACCGAAATGTTGCATCCCCGTGTCTGTTTTACAAGTATTTCAACAATGTGCTCCAATGAACTTGCTACATTTATCCCCCATTGACATCCGACAAGCTCAATAAGCAGCAGAATCACACCTCTTCACTTTAGATGTCACCAGATGCCAAAAAAGTTTTTTGCTCCAATAACTTATTGACTCCAATTGCTTGTCTTTGGAATTCTCTCCCTGTTTCCCCAAGTGTGTCATTATGCAGAAATTTAAATGTAATATGAACAAGTATCTCACTACACAACTTTCCACTTAGAATGTCTCTATTAATCCTTAACTTACAGTAGTACAGTGTAGGGATTGACGATTGCTAGTGGTTGGAAGATTCGAACCCAGTTACAAAGCTACTTTTGAAATTTGCTAGGAAGGTTGTGTCTCGGCCACCATCAACCGCCAGGAGAATTAAGGAAAATTAACAACTTTTAAGTGCCAGGCACAATGTTAATTCAATTAAACCATCACAATTGATGATCTCACACAAGGCCAGCCGTTCGCTTTTATTTTTCAGACAGTGCTGAACTTTAGAAAATTTCTTCTTAAAGGGACTATATAATTATAAATAATTATTTTTACACCTACAGACACTCGTATTTTATGCTTTTGCAATCATCAGTGCAGGAAGTGACGATTGCTACTACTTGGGAGATTCGAACACAGCTACAAAGCAACCTTTGACTTCATATATATATATATATATATATATATATATATATATATATATATATATATATATATATATATAATAAAGGGTATCATTTTAAAGGCAACGAACTTTAAATTAACAACTCTTTTTTCTTTTAACTGCAGATTTGGCAACTATCGGTTATTTTAAGTTCATTTTGGTTTGGCACTTCATCATGAAGAGACTGACCCCCGAGGTGCGTTTGCAAATTGTGCAGATTTATTTTGAAACTCTCTTTGAGACATTTGATAAACGAATAATTTCAAGAAATGAATCTCTTACTGGCCACCTCGTTCGTGCGATTTAACCCCATTAGATTAATTGGGGGGGGGGGGAGATGTATAAAGTTACATGTCTATACTGATAAGTAAGACACAACAGATCGTTCGGAAGACAACATTCAATGTTATTGCCGAAATACAGCTTAATTTTATATGTATCATAGTTTGTGAAAATTGGACATCTATATTACGCCATATATGCGCGAGCCACAGGATCATATGCTCGAAATTGTATTTAAATAAATGCCAAAAATTAATCTTTCATATAAAGCACGTATTTGTACAATAAAAAATTACATTTCAATGATTTTTTTTTATTTAAAATTTCCCACCTCTAAAAAGAAGTTGTCCATTACTTATGATGTACTTACCATTTGATATTGATCTGAATTCACTTTACAATCTTGTCTGAAAACATTTTCTGCCTTTGTGATTTCATTTGTTGTCTTTGAATCGGTATCAGACCTAAAAACAGAAAAAAGAAAATCAATAATTTGACCATGGATCAAAATTAGAAATGAATTGTACAGAATATTAATTTATTTGAGACTGTTTATCAAATTATTATACAAATTAAGCATCTGGATAATTTTGTTTTTGCAACTATATATTTTTTTCTATTTGCACACTAAGTTATTCATCACTTACATAGTTACTGTCTATTACTCTCACCCTCTTTCACTCCATGTTTACCTAGATGAGTTTGCCATTTAAGGATACTGAAACTTGAGATCAAAATCTCACCCTCAATATCATCATGGACATTGAATATGTGCCTACATTAAAGATGGCTTCCCATGTAGTAGGGACATCTTCAAAGATCCTAAATTGCCCTATATGTGCTTCCGAGTATCACTTGCGTTCATATTTCACACAATTATGGAATTACTATTTTTGAGAGTATTTCTGAGAAAATTTACCACATTCTACTCATCCCTCGGCCACCATTCACATCTGTGAAAACTTTAATGTTCACAATGTTGAATGGCTAGTCTATTAAAACAAGCCAACCATTGTTCACCCCAGAATGTGTCGCTGCCATGGCACACATGAATCACTTTTTCCATTGCTTTCAACGAAATAGATGTTATGAAATTAAAGTCGCCTTTAGGAATGCCAGCAACTACATATCCCCATACCTCATCATGACAAGTCTCAAGAAAGAAGGCAAGGTTAAACCCAGAGCTTCAACTTTCAAGGTAGACCCCCATTACCAGACCACCTTCTCTAACATTAGGCTCTACATTTCAACTTTTCAGAGGTTGAAATACAAGAGAATAAACCTAGCCTGTTGTTGCTGTGCAAAACTGGCATTATACCGCTTTTTACCTAGATGAGTGTGCAATTAAAGTATACTCAAACTTGACATCAAAATCTGACCCTAAATATTGTCATGGACATTGAATATGTACCTACATTAGAGATGGCTTTCCATGTGGTAGGGACAACTTCATACCCTCCAAGAAATTACAACAAAAACTAAACAGCCAACCATTGTTCACCCCAGAATGTGTCGTTGCCATCAAACACAGAAATCACTTTTTCCATTGATTTCAACGAAATGGATATTATGAAATTAAAGTAACCTTTAGGACTGCCAGCAGTTATTGCAAAATGTTAATAAAAATGCAAAAACGTCAAGTCTAAAGTAGATAGGTAACGTTTTGGTTTCCACGAGTTTTAGCAAATAACAAACCGTGTTCTGAACAAGTGTATGTCTTTTATCTTAACCATCATCAATAGATCTGAGGTAATTTCATCAGCATCTGACAAAAACAAAATTTTTGATAAGAATTTTGCATCAAATTCCACCCTTTGCAATCAAGGTCACCTACTTATCAAATTTCGTACCACAACTGAAAATATGCTGTTCAAAATATTTGTGATGTTGCCAAACTTATCAAGAGCCTTAGTTTAAGTAAGGCAGCTGTCATTTTCAAGTCCAACGTAAACGAGTTATGATGATCCGTCCTCTAAAATAATTTAACTCATCTAATTTCTACTATCACTGATCATCATGGTGTTGTCTCACCAAAAACCAATTGACCCCTATCTTTAAGTGACCTCCAGGCCTTGGTAAGTGTTGACTATATATATACAGTGCATCACAAAAGTCAGTACACCCCTCACATTTCTTCAAATATTTAAGTATATCTCTTCATGGGACAAAAAGGATTTTTGACAAAATAAAAAGTATTCTGTCTGCAGCATATATAACCGAGTTAATTTATTTTCCCCCAAAAATAACTCAAAATATAGCCATTAAAAGCTAAATGCCTGGCAGCAAAGCGAGTACACCCCTTCCGAAAAGTTGTCAATATTAATATGGTCGGCGCCACACGTGCTTAAGGCCATTAAAACAAAACAAATTAAATTTCGTATCATCATGATACCAGTAATCTATGGGCTTTGTTGACATGTCTTCAGCAAACTGTTTGCGAGCTTTCTTGTGTATTGCTTTCAGAAGAGGCTTCCTCCTGGAGTGACAGTCATGCACACCAATTTGAAGAGTACAAAGAGAAGTGTGTCATGCCTACAGTCAAGCATGGTGGTGGGAATGTCATGGTCTGGGGCTGCACGAGTGCTGCAGGTATTGAAGAGTTTCATTTCATTGAGGGAAACATGAACTCCAACATGTACTGTCAAATACTGCAGCAGAGCATGACCCCCTCGCTCCAAAACTTGGTCGGAGAGCAGTGTTCCAGCGTGTCAATGACACAAAACACACATCCAAGACAACCACTGCTTTACTGAAGAGGCTGAGGGTAAAGGTGATGGACTGACCAAGAATGTCTCCAGACTTGAACTCAATAGAACACCTTTGAGGCATCCTTAAGCAAAGGGTGGAAGGACGCAAAATCTCAAATATCTCAATATATTTATGTAAATCTCATGTAGCCACACACCGTACTGAAGAGACTTATTTTCTCACACTAACAACATGGCAAAAAATAATAATGAAAAAAAAAAACAAAAAAACACACACAACAAAAACAAAACAAAATAAAACAAAATTCTGAAGAACCGAAATATATAAATTTCAAACAAGTGAAATATTGCACCTGTTTTAAGGTGTAAAATATTGATTATTTCTGCCTCGTGATTTGGCTTTCTAAACGTATATGATAAGTATTTTCTTTTTATTCAAATTAATTTAATACTCGCATAACGGAATTCAAACAACTTACCCTATATATATATATATATATATATATATATATATATATATATATATATATATATATATATATATATATATATATATATATATATATATATAATTTGAAAATCATTTCTTGTAAATATATAATAGCTCCCTACAAAAATTAACAACAAAAGAAACTAGAAACAGATAACCCTCGATTATGATATGATTAACGATGAATGCATCTTCTAATAATTTTCTACCATTAATTATTCATTTACTGCAGACCTGCCACTCTGACGTCTGGAATATAAAGATATTTCGAAAAATATCAGAAATTGCGCCTTTTGGGCGATTTGACAAGTTCTATCTGAATAAGCTACCCTTCTTAAGAAAAGAAGTTAACCAAATTCTTGGGCGGCCAAAGTTTATTGTTAGGTCACCTGAAATATAGGCCAGACATTATGAGTTTATTTGGATAAGGAAAAGCAAAATCATGGATACAAATTCAAGTGTCTATTAATTATTGTTCAGGAATTTGATTACCCCCAAAAGATAACCAAATTATTTATTTTTTTACTCATACGAAATGGCATTTGAGAAAAAACCCTTGGTTATGCAAATGAAGAAAGAGGAAGAGGGACCCTCCGACGTGAGTGATGGTGAAAGGTAGAGACATAATGGAGGGTGAAGGCAATGGATCCTCCTATTTAAATTGACGGTCAAAAATACAGATTTGAGGACAAAGAAGAAAATAATTTTGTTTTAAAGCTTGAGAATTTCAAAAAACTGCCTGAGATTGATTTTCTGAGAATTGTGAAATGAAATTCTGGGGATCTGATTCTCAATGTAATGAAAGGCAAAAATAGCCTCAGGGATGCAATCTGCCAACCCCCTGGGTATTCAGACCAGTCATAGAGAAACCTCTGACTAAATCAACACTGTGAAAGAAAAACCTCGACTTTACTAATGAAAGCCACCGATTTAATTTTTCTATTTAGAGTCAGAAACTTATGGACGTTCAGAGTTTTGTAACTTTCAATAAATAATTAATTTTTTGTTTATAAGAAAAATGAACACTGTTTTTTTTATTTGCTGATTGCCTGTTAAATTGAAGGTGCAGTTGATTTCAGGTCTTCCCTAACGCCCAGACGGCTTAGAGGCAGACCAAGCCGTTGTGAGAAAAGAGCTCAGCATAATGCCAAAAGGACGAATAGCCATTTGAAGTAAACAGTGTTGCCACACAAACTTAGAGTCGTGCGCGTTTTGTGTGTTCCGAGCATCTGAGCAATATTTTCCAGTATACCAGTGAGTCAGGTCACCCTTGAAGAGTTAACTATTAGACAGATTTAAAGGTGTAGCTACTGTTGGGTCACAGTTTAAACTAAGGACGGATAGTTCTTGATCTTGATACAATTAAATATATTAAGGGGAGATAAATCTGACCCCTATTGCCATTAAGTCATTCTAGTACCAGTAACCCCATAAATGATAATTTTAACACTACCTTTGACAATGAATACACATTCTAATGTCTTTTTAGAATTTAATATCAATGTACTGTAGGATCGTCTATATAAATGCATTTAAAAAAGAAGAAAATTTAATCAAATAAATGTTTCCGTACTTTACGTTCAAAATGCGCAATGCTGCAGCATCATTCGTGGTTGATCGTTTCTTCCTGTCAGACGTTGCACAATTTATATTAACTGAAATTTCGCAATCTGTAGTACAGAGATTCCAAGACGTTGACATTTCTTCTATCCTCTTTTTTATCATTGTCTTTATTTGTTCTTCATAAAAGGCTTTCTTGCTTTCACAGTCCGGTAATAAGTATTTAAGGTTGATAACAATGTCGACAGTACTTAGGGTGTTGTCGTTTGTTTCTGAAAAATAAGCATTTAAATTTTTTTACAAAAAAAAAAAAAAAAAATATATATATATATATATATATATATATATATATATATATATAAGGTTGATAACAATGTCGACAGTACTTAGGCTGTTGGCGCTTGATTCTGAAAAATAAGCATTTAATTTTTTTTACAAACAAAATGTATATATATATATATATATATATATATATATATAAGGTTGATAACAATGTCGACAGTACTTTGGCTGTTGGCGTTTGATTCTGAAAAATAAGCATTTAAATTCGGTTACAAATGAAATATAAATATACTAAAACTCATCAAAAACATTCCTTTGTAAAATAATGATTTTTTCATGGAAACCCTTTATGTTTAACTAGCAGGGCTACCCAACATTGCTCAGGTAAAAAAATGTAACATATCTCTCTATCTCTCTCTCTTTTCCCTTCCCTTATTTTAACCCTCTCTCTTTCCCTAACCTCTTTTTATCCGTTGTCTAGTCTATCCACACTAGATGGGCATACATACACAGAAAACTATCCTTTACACATTAGATATGTTGGGGAATTAGTAGTTATTTTATATTCATATTAGTACATAACACTGAAAAATTGTCCTCCCTTTCGACAAAAGTCTACCCTGTTTACTCTCAGCGAATAATAAGATTCTAAATTTTATATATTCATCTGGGACAACACTAACCAAGAAAATACCAATTTTGAGGATGCTTGTTTATTAGTTTGTTTTTTTTTTTTGAGCTAGACACACAAAGATACAAACACAGGCAATTGCCCGTTATACAATAAAAGACAATTATACTAATGAAAATTACTTCAGAGAAATATTTCTCTAGTGGGAAATTTCTCACACAGTGCTGTCATGAGAAAACATGGCATAATGCAGAAGTGGCTATCAACCCTCCTCTTCTTTTATTTTTTATATCTATCAGTCAAACAACCCGCAGACAGACACCCCACCTCCCACTCCCAAAACGAAAAAGCGCGCGAAAAAAAAACTTTTGCCGCGAATTACGGCAGGAGAAAAAAGTCATTGGGCAAAAGAAATTGAATCGAACACATCGCTAAGCGGCTGTCCACAAAAAGATGTGATCAACACCAGCGGTGAGAAAGTTAACCGATAACCCACTCAAAGTAAATCTTTTCCATCGAGTCGAAAAGGAAATATACAAAAAACTATGAATATACCTTCGCCCAGATATGTTGGAACAAGCCAAATGAGAGAGATCAACTAAGCTTGCTCATGGAATCATCTTCACGTCGATGGTTAGAAAAAAAATGAAAGAAAGGGGAAACCTGTGAATGAACGACCATTGAAAGAATCAATCGCATATCGGCGAAGCTGGATCACCTCACACCATAACCATTGGAATACTGACTTTTGTCGGATACTTGCTTATAGGTTTGAATGTGATTCCTTAACAAATAAGTACCTTAGATTTATTACTTCAGTCAACCACCGTCCTTATCTCATCGATATTGACTTACTAAACTGAATTGTTTTTTCTTGTTTTGAATATTTTCTGTTTGCCTCGTATGATATGACTTATAGTTTCATATGAACAAAAAAAAGAAAGAGAGAAAAGAAGATAACAAAAAAGAAGAAGAAAAGCAGTGCTTATTTGAACAGTTTTATCACACTAAAAATTGCAACACTACATCTATCTTTAAAAAGCTTATTAATAATAACAGCAAAAAATATTTGAGCTTAACTAGTTTTTCCTAATTAACATATTTTGGCGTAATATACATTATTAATCTACGAGGGTGGGTTCTCCTCCTTCTCCTCATCCTATTATTATTATTATTATTATTATTATTATTATTATTATTATTATTATTGTTGTTGTTGTTGTTGTTGTTGTTGTTGTAGATTAACAAAGTTTGTTGAATACCCCTCATCAAAAAATGAGATTCTACTTATTTAGGTGAAAAACTTGGTGGAAAGAAAAAAAGGGAAAATGTAAATTATTTATTATTCTAACTAGTTGTATCTATAACTTTAACCTGGGTGCCCGACGTTGCCCAGGTGTTTGAAGATGTGTGTTGAGCAAAAAAAAAAAAAAAGAAAAGAAAAAATAGAGGTTGTTGGCAAGCAGGCTCGAACCCGTACTGCGATGGAGGTAAAGCATGTGAAAAAATGTGACGTCTTTGCCGTTGTGTCTATCGCCAACCGGAAGTGCAGTAGGTTTAAATTAAGGGTAATCAGTCGAAAAGAGTGGATGGCTTTCGAAAATATTGGTGAGAAAAGCGACCCCTCCTTGTAGAAGGCCACTTAGAGAAGCTACCCAACTACTATAAGGTAGTACTGTCCATCACGTGGTCCCGCATAGTCCACGTGTATCCATGACTATAGGTAATCAGCTTTTGGCCAGGGGCTAAATTGAATTGGTGGCGCTTTAGCAGCTAGTGCACATCCTCTGCTTGCTTTCACCTTTTCTTCAATAGCCTTGTCTATGTTTTTCCAGTACACGTATTAATGAATTAAAATTTTCATTCTGGTGGCGCCAGGTGTCCCGTGTGGAAATTCTTTAAGATTTTTCTTTTGTAGGATCGCTGGAACAACTACTTTCTATATATATATTAATACCTGGTGGCATGTTTAGAAAACCTCTGCTATTTGTTCATCAGTCTGCAAGTTTTCCTTGGTTTCTCTTATAAAATCGTCACTTTCGGCTTCTTTCCTTACGTCATCCAGAGTAACGGTAAATCTTTCACAGTGTTGCATAGGATCGAACTATAATATTTCTCTGATTGTAGTGATGCGATCACCGAGTCTTCAAGTGGTTCACAATTCCTTGGTTATTAACTGGATAGCCCGTTTGTGTGTCCTAATTTTATTTGACGGAAGGAGCTCCATATCAAAATCATAATTTAATAGGATTTTCCCAAAATCTTTGGAGCTTATTTGCCGTATGTGTAGACAACCCTTTCTTCGAGCCAGATGGAGGTGTGTGGTTCGTTTTAAGTTTGAAATGTCGTCCATGGAGAAATCTGTGAAACCTTGTTACCGCGAAGATGGTGCTTAAGGATTCTTTCTCTATCTGGGAATAATTCCTTTCCGTGGGTAGTAGGGTCCTCGACGTGTGTGCTATCGGTTTCGTCGATCTGTCAGGGATTTTATGCAGGTTACACGCGCCGATTCCATATGCGCTCGCATCACTTGCGACGATAATGTCTATCTTTGAGTTGTAATGGTCAGGAGTAGCTCCGATATGAGCACCTCTTTTAGCTTTCCGAACGCCCTCATGCATTCTGTGGTCCAGTTCCGAACCTGGTCCTTCTCAGTAGTTTATTTAAAGGTGCGCGCAATGTGCGCATATTATGTATGAAGGCTTGATAGTAATTAGCTAAGCCACATAACATAGTAACACTGCAAAGGTTTTTAAGTTTGCAGTGTTACTATGTCATGTGGCTCAGGCATATTTTTTTATTGCTATTGATCTTTCTGGATCGGTCCGTCTTTTTTTTTTTTTTACACAGTGATCACCACTTATCAAGGCCTGGAAGCCACTCAGGGATAAGGGTTATTGCAAGTACATTACGTTAGTGTGGAGATTTGATGAAGTGTTTACTTTAGGGGGCGGTTCATTAGGAATTTGTTAACGTTGAACTTGAAGACATCCAAGTTGTAGTCCGGTGGGAAGCAGGCAGACGGAACAGAGTTTCACAGGCGTGCAGTTCTAAGAAAGAAGCTTTGTTCATGGAATCCGCGTTTTGATTTAGGTACAGATATAGAGTGGGGGAAATTTTTCACAGTGGATTCAGCTAGACGGGTGTTTTTCGTGAAAGATTGGCGAGGGGGGACCAGAGATTGGAGTTCAGACGAGCACCTGCCATGGAAATAAGGATAAAACAAGGATAGGCTCGCAACGTCTCTTCTGTGGGAGAGAGGTTGCAGGGTAGAGAAAAGGGCATCCCCCACTAAGCCACGAAGTCTATTTTGTACTCTGTCAAGGCAGGATAGGCTTTTTTAGCAGCTCCTGCCCAGATATGGCAGCAGTATTCCATCCTTGGACATACTTGGCTTTTATATAGATAGAGAATTGCATCAGTAGTGAGATATCTTCTGGAGCGGTAGAAGGATCCCACCATCTTTCCAGCGACCTTGGCAACAGACTTGATGTACGTGTTCCATTTCAGATCAGGAGTAAAGGTCAAACCCAGAAGCTTGTCAAAACACGGGGCCTCACCCAGACGAGAGCCATCCATCACAATTGATGCCAGATGGGGATCAGAGCGTTGATGATGTAAGGATAGGAGTTTGGTTTTGGATGCATTAAAGGTAACCAGCCACATCTTCCCCCACTGAACCATGCGCTCGGGATCAGAGGAGAGAGAATAAGAGAGAACTTTGTCATTTACAGCGTTTGATGTGTTGCCGTAGATGGTCGTGTCATCAGCATAGATGTCAACGAATGATTTAAGTATGTGTTTAGGGAGGTCATTGATGTAGATCAGGAAGAGAGTTGAGCCCATGATTGACCCCTGAGGGACTCCAGCATTTATATTGCAGGCCTCCGATTTTTGTCCATCTACCACTACTCTTATGAGCCTACTATCTCTATCTATTATCTGCTCGAGGTATTTATTTTGTCGAGGAAAAATTCACATTTGACGTCTTTAAGTGTGAAGCCATACTCGTTTATCTTTTCGAATACCTGAAAAGCGTGATTTCTACGTTGCTCTATAGATTCGCTTTTCATCAAAATATCGTCCAGTATTCGATAGAAAAATCAATTGTGTCGATTATCTGTTGAAAGATAGCTGGTGAGACTTTGATTCTGAAAGCTAACCTATTGAACTCAAATAGTCCTTTGTGGGTGATAATGCACAAAAGTTTGGAGCTTTCTTTTTTAACGGGAATCTGGAGGTACGCTTTGCTCAGATATATTTTTGAGAATATTTTTCCTCCATTTAGTTTCGTAAAAACTTCATCGGAGCTGGATAACAAGTAATGATGATCCTTAAGTGCGGCATTCAACCCGGTTGAGAAGTCTGCGCAGATTCTGATAGCGTTTGATATTTTTTTACAATACGGCGGGGGCAGCCCCCTCGCTGTAGTCGACTGGGGTCAAAATTCCTGCTTTGACAAGTCTGTCTAATTCTATGTCAATATTTTGTATAGAGGCAAATGGTACCCTGTGTTTCTTTGTGAAGACTGGGGTGGCATTTTCTTGTAACTTGAACTTCACTTCCATTTTTGTACAGCGGCCTATTTTGCCCGAAAAATATTAGGGAACGACTTTAAAGTTGTCGGCAATTAATGAGGATAGTCCGAAGTCGCCACAATGTCTATTTATGACTGAAGGAGATGTGGTGTGATCTTGGTCTTCTTTGCGGGTCAGTTTCATGCATCCCCATCTTTTATGGAATAAGCTGATTTTTGGACAGTATAATTCCATCAAAGATTTCACTGTTTTATCGAAGGACAATTCGCTCGTCTGTTCATGAGTGATGTAGTCCACGAATTTATTATGTTCCACAGCTCCCAATTTTTGTAATAAAAGACGAACCTTCATCTGCTCACTCCATGGCGTGGAATCGATCCTGAATACGTTACTAAAATCTATGAAAACATGCTTCAAAAGTCCAATCCCATTTAGGACAATAGTGAAATGCTGACCAAATCGCGGTCAGAGAAAAAAAAACATTCTGGTCTGATTCATTGCTGTCTTCCTTCGCTATTACTTTGTTAATAGTTCCAATGTTTTCTTTGAATGTGACTACATTTCCAGTACTTTTTTCGCTGAATTTCCTTCTATCCTCTTCTCTTTCTCTCCTTTCCGCTTCTCGTTCTCTTGTTTCTTCTCCTCTTTCCCCTTCTCTTTCTTTTTTGTCTTCTTCTCTTTCTTTTCTTTCAGTCCCTCTTTCTCTTCTTTTTTCTTTTCTTTATTTTTCTTTTTTTTTTCTTTTTTTTTGGTCTTCGTTTTGTTTCTGTAATTTCAAAGTCTGAGTCCGTTGTAACTGCATCGTTTCAACTAGTTGCTTTGAAAGCCCTTCCATTTTGGAAAAATAGACTCACCAGACAAATCAGTGTCTACGAAACGATAAACAGGAAACCCGCAACTTTATTTAAACTCTGTCGAAAACACACACACAAACACACACAAACACACACACACACACACACACACACACGCACGCATTTTGCGTCCAGAGGAATTTAGAGTAATAAAACGAATTGAAAGAAAAAATCCAGTCGCGTATTCGCGTCATTGAACTGAATTCTCGTAATGGAATGAATGCGGGTTCGATCCTTCGCAGAGCCGATATATATATATTTTTTCCTTTTATCGAGAAAACGAAATCGTGCAGCTTTCGATTGAGAAATTTTTAGTCCCAGTAAAATATTTTTTTTAATTAAATATATACTGTAAACCGAATATTGCTTCTTGCAGAGAGGAAAAATTACGATATTTGCACAAGCGAAGATGGGTCAGCCCACAAGAAAAAAAAAAGGTTTCTTCTTTTTTCTTTTCTTTTATCTGTGTGATTAAAACCAAACAAAACGTTTACTTTCAACAAACAGCCCACAAATAAAGGCTTTTGGATAAAGGAAAAAAAATTCTGGGCCGATAAAAATGTCATTGAATGTTAGAAATGAATTATACCAATTCTTTTTAGCAATAGAAAGTGTTGTATGTTTTTCTACACACAGCGTTTTGAAAAATACGCTTTTTCGAGGTGAAGTCATTTTTTTGTCGTTGAAAACACTTTGTGGAGCCACCATTTACTTTTCCAAAGAAGGTAGAAGTACGAGTTTGTTTACCAAAAGTTGTTTATCCAAAGAAGATCAGTGTAGGTTCTTTTTTTCGAATCCTTACGTCGCTAATGTTGTGGTCCTGATTAGGTGTCACAATATTAAGGTGAAAATGTTCTAGTGTTCACTACAAATGGTCAAACTGCGTGTATGCTCTTCCCTCTAAAACAGAAATTTCTGGCTTACATCGTGCCAGACGAATCCATATTATCATGAATATATGGCGTGTTAACTACCCCAGAACAGTATTATAAAGAAGGTGCTGAAAAAAGACAAAATAGCTAGACAGAATCAAATATAGTTTCCTCTTAGGCAATTCTATAACGATTTAAATTCGAGAATCTGAGATTTCTGTTTTATTAGAAGTTGAAATTTGTATGCATACCATTAAATTCCCCATTAAAAGTTACACTTGATTCACGTAAACAATATTTGGTACAACCATATTAATCTACTAACCTGTTTCCTTTGAACACTGAGATACATCTGTTGATCCTGTTTCCAAGGTCGTTCTATTAACTGGGCATTTGATGCATATAATGCTGTTCGTTTCAGTTTTGTAATAACCAATATTGCAGTCTTTACACGACAGATAGTCTGCTAATGGCTCTTTACCAGCCGGACAATTTGCTAAAAAAGGAGAGAAATAAAATAAACTTTATAAAATACAACATAAAAATGTATCAGTTACACAAGAATATTTGGGTCTCATTGGCCTTCGGGCCGGGATCAAAGTGTAGTATCTGTTCCGGCAGATACTGCAAGCTATGACTAGCAAAGACCAGATGTGGGGGCAACCCCACATGCCTGACCTTTAACCAGCTCCCATTTCCCACCTCTCGGGAGCTGGTCCCCTTTTTTCCCTTCCCCCTCCCTTCACTCCTCACATTAAAAATCGGCCTTGTGCCTAATTTGCTCGGTGGGGGAGCAAATAAATACCATCTGTTCTTCAGATGCTGCACTTCAATTTCTTGTTCTCTGTCAATGGAGGAGAAATCCTTCACGACTGAGACAATTTTTATTTTTGTTCCTTTCCTCCACGTTAAAAAGCGACCCTGGTGTCTAACTCTGTCCCGTAGGGAGGCATTGTAAATAGGAACATTATAGGTCTTTTACTAAGGAACCCATTCAAAGTAAATGATCCGTTTCCAATTTTTGTAGATAATGTTTGATAATTTCTTTGCATAATTTGGATTACTATTCTCATCTTGCTCGTTATTGTCACAACGTTTCTGCTGATGTAACTTCCAATGCATCTTTTTATACTTGTGAATTTTTATAGCGAAATCGAGAGAAATTATAGAGAATTTTAGACTGGATCTTTTATTTAACCCATGGGAATAGATTGTTTTCGTTCCATCAGCCATGACCGGGTAGGAGTTTTAAGTAATTGTGATTTTGTTCTTTGTTCAGTGTCGCTTACGGTGGGGATTGAACATTCGACCTTCAAAAGACGTTTATTTGGAACTGATTGATACATAACACTCTTATCCGTTACACCATGAGCCCATGTCGTTCTCTAGTTTTTAAACTAATGGAAAAATGGAATTTCGAACTAAACCCATTATTTAATTCTCAAGAGTAGATTTTTCTTATTCCATCGACCATAACCGGATAAATGTGTTAAGTAAAAATATTGATGTTGTTCCAGGGTTCAAAAAGATGCAAGTTGGAGATTACATTAACTGATACGGTGTCAAAATAAGAACCAAGATAAGAAACAGTTGTCCAAACAATCTGTTCAAATGAACTTTTCACGTTTCAAAGGTTAAAATAATTGGTGGGACTCCACTGTCTTTTGCTTTCAACACTCCTATGTCAAGTGGTTTTGGTCTACAGTCACGAAACTTAATATATAGGGTATTCGAACCTATGCGGAATTTTATACTCGTGTTTTAGCCGGGGAAAATCAGTGCAAAAGAGTGAAAACTAAAAAAAATGAATTTGCCAAGTAAAGGTCGAATGACAGCATTACGACTATGCATGCATAACGTAATAGATATTGGTTCATGTTTTAATTTTTAGCCTTGAAGTAAACATTCCTTTATAGCTTAGTCATTAACGTCAAAGGAAAAAGTAAATCGTGAGCTAAATTTTTTGATTTCGATTCTTGGTAGTTACTTTTCAAATCATTACTATATATTGCGTCCAATATAATATAATAATAAATACGAATTCTGCATTAATCAAAATATCATATAAAGCGTATTTTAAGACCAGGTAATGTCGGGTGGCTCGATAGTATATATATATATATATATATATATATATATATAGTGGTGCCAAAAAAAAAATTTGCGCTTGGATTTTTTTTTAAACCGCAAATTTAAGCTAAATTAGATGCAACTGTTTAAACAACCTATACCTCATTTGACTCGTCTTTTATTCCTCTAAAGAAGGTCGGAGGTTATATCGACCGAAACCTTGTAAAAATCACACTTAATATGAGAACAGTAATCCGATAAATAATAATACAAATAACCAATCCTCATCTCAAAAATTTATAAACCTTAAGAAATAATAGGTTATGAATTATTTTGTTCGTTTGCTTATATAAGAAAATACAATCACCTAATATATGTAACACGATGAAACCAGTTACAGGGTTTTTAATATTTTTTTTTAATATAAGTTATGTTTTATATAAATAGTTTGTTCCACAGTCGTTTTATTTAATACTTTAAATATTTATATATAAGATATAAAATATTAATAGTGGAGCAGTAATCATTGAAAAAAGGAGCGACAAGAAAAATAAAAGTATGCTAAAATTATTCTTACCTTACATTAAATAAATCGAAGATGTTAATAATAAAAATGGTGCTTATGCACTTATGTTACCGTGCTATTTTTTTAAAAATCGTATTTTCAAGTTAAATTTGAGTTTTACGATACATTTCTCACGTTGTTAAAGTACAAAATATTTACAAAACTCCCTTCCCTATGTTAAGAATGGCTTTCTAAATAATAACGTTATGTTACTGTTTTAGCACCGTAACATAAGCGCATAAGTTCCAACAAAAGTTATGTCTTATATTTTACGAAACAAAACTAGTTCGTGTTATTTTTTAATGATATCAATGTAAGTATGAGAAAAAAACGCAAAAACAATAAAAATTTACATGTTAATTGATAATTTCTCTTGCGTTTTATGCAGACATTTATGGATAAATAAGCATGTACAATAAAAAATGGATAAAAATTATATAAGACTTTCCTTTTTCGAAACAAATAGATTTCTTTTTCACGAACTTCGCAGACGAGAGTTAATCGTATTAAATTTATTTTAACGTTCTCTGCTCACGAAAATTATGTAAATTACAAGACTGTTGATTAGAGGTCTCTGTTCATTTTTTTTTTTTTTTTTTTTGTAAAAGGCACAAAAATAAATTTGCCACTACTTCAATTAAATAAAATCAAATCATAAAAGGATTTTTTTAAAGTTGATGCTGGATGTTCTAATTTAACATTGCCAATAATCATATATTCTATTATATGAATATTTTTTTTCAATATTGGAAACCTTTAATAAAATATTCTATATTTAAAACTTCATATCGCGATATATTGGAATTTACTAGCATTTTAATTTCTTTAAAAATAATATTTTTTTAGAATTCTGTTTTTTTAAACTTCAAATAATTTTATTATCGAGAAAAAGCGTTGATTTTTTATAACATAATAATATTGATTTATGTCCATTTTTTATTTACAACTTTAAGGTAAGTAAATTGTGTATATATGTATAAATTCATATTCATGTCTGTTTGTTTGTTTGTTTTTTGTTTGATCACAATTATATTGATATATACAAAGAGTCTGCTACTTTACTCTTTCATTTATTTCTATATATAGTATGATTCTTGCAAAATATACAATTAATAGACCATCTCATTTGCATATTGCATAAAGGAAAACTAATTTTACTAAATAGCTGTATGGAAGGAACTGTTTCTAGCGAGAAGATTTTTTAAGTGTTCTATTTAAAAAAATTTTTTAAGTAAACTTTAAATAACAATTTAATTGATAATATATTTAATTTAATTTATTTTGGAATTATTTCCGACATCGACATTTTTTATCTCTCTCTCTAGAAACTTCGAGACTTTTAGTCAGGTCATGTAATATGCTATATGGTCGGGTCACCGGCGACTAAACTGGTTCCCCCACCAGACTTGTTTGGTGAGGAGGGCGGCTAGTCTTCCTGAAGGATAAAAAACAAGACATTTCAAAGGGCGAATGAACCCTTTTTCGGGGTTAACGGCCAACTAGCACCGTGTGTGTTTGTGTGTATGTATGTGTGTGTTGAGGTGGAGAGGGCTCCCTTAAGCCGTGGTGAAGGCAACTTTTCTAGGAGAAGCAAATCTTTGATTTAAAAAATCATAAAGCGGGAGACCAGTATCCGCATTAAGCTGGTCTGCAGTTTAACTTGTTGCTGGCTATCTTGCTCTTGCTTGTTGCTGGATCTCAACATTTTGATCCGAGAGAGAGACTTAGCTGTCGTAAAAACTAAGACACTGTAACATCATCTGTGTATAGATACTCCCTCAGGCATTTGCTTATAAAAATGGTCCTGTGGCGATGGAAGTAATTTTCTGCTCATGGACTTGACGTGTCTTAGGGAGTGACACTCGTCTGACAAGACGTTGCACTCATCATATATATATATATATATATATATATATATATATAATGCAAACATTTCAACGTTTTCTTCCAAATATAGCTGAAATTTTGCATGTATATCTCTACGGTTATGTGGTAAATTACAGCTCTGAAATAATTGTGATTTCGGTTTTACAGGTGTTTGAACTGAGTCAAGTGTGAAATGGAGCCTGTTGATTGTCGAGCAGTGATCCGGTTTTTGTATTTGAAAGGGCGTACACCCCAGGAGACTTTTGATGAAATGAAAGAAACTTATTGTTATAATGCCCCATCATATGACCTTGTAAAACGCTGGCATTGTGAATTCAAACATGGCCGCAAGTCTGTAGAAACAGCTCCTAGACCTGGTCGTCACCCTTCTGTCATTGATGAGGCATCTGTCCATCAAGTTGAGGCTGACATTTTGGAAGATCGGTGCATTACTATTCGCCAAATAGCTCAAGATGTCAAGATTAGTACAGGGTCTGTGGAAACTATCATTCATGACCATTTACATATGCATAAGGTGTCTGCCAGATGGATTCCCAGGTTGCTCACACCATTCCGGAAGCGAGAACGCGTCGAGTGCTCGAGGATGAATTTGGAGATGTGCCAAGAAGATGAGTAAAAGTTTTTCAAAACCCTGATTACACAGGATGAATCCTGGGTCCATCACTATGATCCAGAGATCAAAGCCAAGTCAATGCAGTGGAAGCACTTGGACTCACCACCTCCAAAGAAGGCAAGGGTGCAGCCATCCGCTGGCAAAGTCGTGCTCACAGTCTTCTGGGACCAGGACGGAGTAGTGATGACAGATTTTCTGGCAAAGGGTGCCACAATTACAGGAGCCTATTATGCTTCACTTTTGAGGAAATTAAGGGAAGCTATCAAAATCAAGAGGCGGGGCAAGATCAGCAAAAGTACCCTCCTTCCACTGGACAACGTTCCGGTCCACAACTCGCATGTCGCCAGATCAGAAGCACGGGCGTGTGGTTATGAAATCCTAACTCATGCTCCCTACTCTCCTTACCTTGCACCCTCTGATTGTCAACTCTTCCCAGACATGAAGTTGTTTTTGAAAGGAAAGCGTTTCACAGATGACGCAGCCTTGATTTCTGAAGTCACGTCGTGGTTGGAGGACCAACCTGGGGTGTTCTACAAAAACGGTCTCCAGAGCTGCATCACACGATGGGAGAAATACATAACTCTGGGTGGTTCTTATGTAGAGAAAGACTAATAACAGTGTCAAGTTTCGTTGCTCTACTGCTATGGAAAGTAGGTCAGAGAAATTATTTGTTGTACGCCCCTCATATGATATATGTTAATCAAGGAAGTTGGTAGTGACATATCTTTATCAATTATCAGATCTCTTAGTTCTACTTGAATCACCGGATTTAAATAGTTCATAGGGTACATCATTATCGCTTTACCACATGTTTTTAATAAACTGTATAATTTCCATGGAGCATGCTTATTAGAATTGAAATAAAAATTAAAATAAATTGTGGAGTTTCTATACTTACGTATAAGGCAGTCAGTTTTACTGGTAGAAGCATTTCCAAATGTTGTAAAGATTCCCGTACAAGCGATGCATTGATGATCCCCCCTGTTTGCTTGGTAGGTTCCCTTAGGGCAGACTATGCATGCACTCATAGAATTATCAATTTTATAGCCAGGTGGACAGTTCACTAGAACAAATAAACAAATGAAATTTGAAATTGAAAATAGCAAAAAAGAATGAAAAATAACATCTGTCTATCCATCTTAATGTTTATATCTATCTAGCAACACAACAACAAGAAGAGATAGTTCATTCAAAACCATTGCCAGCATTCAACATGTCCTCATGTGGGGCGCAATCTACATCCATATGTGCCAGAGTTTGATCATCGATTTAGTGGGCAACGGCTTAACATCTGTGTATAACGTGATCCCGACCAATTAACCACCTTCTAGTAAAACCAGTAACGAATAGTTTGTCTTACGGATAATGGATGACACGTGCTGGGAGTTTATTTAAAGTGAAACTGATTTGCACATAGCTAGCCCTACTCTCTCATCCAAACCAGCCTGATCACATGACAAAACAGGGTCGAAACAGTTTGAAACTAGACGGAATGAAGGAGCTGCCAGAATTGTCATCGTCCTTTTTAGATGAAATGCATGGTGTTTCTAAATGGTAACCCATCTGGTACTGGCCCGGCACAACGTTGCTTAACTTTGATGATCGAATGATAACTGGTGTATCAATGTGATTATGTCATACCTGAACCACTTCACCTTTTATAGACATAATTTGCTCTAGGGGCATTCAAGGGTGTTTGCACTTATATCTCTGCGAGCCAACATTTTGTAGAATGTGAAACTAATACTTAAAATTAGAAACTTTGTATTCTTCATATTAACTCTAAGACGTTTATTCTCCATTTTATTTACCATTTTTATTTATATATTGTTTAATGCATGTTTCTCCGCGAGACTGAAGATATCACAGAACAATCAATGATTTTCAAGCCAAGTTTAACTTCAAACAAACAGAAATTCAATTATTCAAACAATTAAAACAGAAATTCAATTAATCA
Organism: Euprymna scolopes; assembly: GCF_053919585.1. Lineage (NCBI taxonomy): Eukaryota > Metazoa > Mollusca > Cephalopoda > Sepiida > Sepiolidae > Euprymna > Euprymna scolopes. Next base: position 72,949 of record NW_027633880.1, read on the forward strand.
ACAATTGAAAAAAAACACCACAAATTAGTCTAATCGATTCTCTTACCTTCACTACAATCATCAGCACTTGTACTGCCTGTTGAAGTTGTTGTGTAGGCTGAATTTGGGCAACTTATACAGCTAGTATTTCCCTCTGAATCTTTGTATTGTCCTTTTTCACAAGGGAGGCAGGAAGATTCATTTGCATGATAATAGCCGACTGGACAATTTACTGCAAAAAAACGTTTAGGGTTTTTATGATGTATATACTATTTTGATTGCAGAAATTCCCCTTTGGACCAAATTATCGTAGGTTTGCATTAACAGATGCAATATACAAATTTATTATGTCTAAACTATTACCCACCATCGGATGTAACTTTTGCACGCCATTACATATGCATTCAGTCGTGATATTAAAATCTTAGATTCCATCCGGTGAAAACTATCATTACAATCGCAGCATTATAAGATAGAAGGAGCTACAACTTTTCTCTCTATATATTTAGTCTTGCCACTGCTATCAGTTGTCACCGAGTGCGATTCTACATTTTCTACTACAGTGTGATTACTCTCTTCGTAACTGCAAGATTGCATGCATAGACATATCATATCCCTTTCGATTTTTACATTAAAATTACTGTCTTCTTCCCGGCAATCTTCCAGCTTTTATGATTGGCTAAAACCGGATATTCTCATATTCCATATCGGAACGAATTTCTACATTAACGAACACCTCTAAAATTTGACAAACATGGCACCCCCCTTCACAGGAGACACTAACGTTAAAACGACCAATATTTACCGATTATTAATCACTCAGAAATAGTCATTTACATATTGCCAACCTCATATAACACCACAGACATTCGCATGTAAAAACTTGCATGGTCCGATATTTCTTCCACTATGCACAAGACACACTAGTTTTTAGTGCTAAAAAATAAAAATAAAAGCTATTAATCGCACATAAACAGACAATTAACTACTAATAAACTTATTTCATAGAAATAACGTGCACAAGGAAATAATTCATATAAATACACAGTCTTCTCCGTATATGCTTGCAACTTTTACCAACCAATTAAAATTGCTTTCTATACACAAAAGAAACACAATAGGTAAACCCTTTGAACTGTTGAATAAAAATTCATTGCTTGAATAGTCTTTGCTAATTCTCATTTATTATCGGATTACTATGGCCAAATCACTGCTAAAAATAATCGTCCGCGTCCATAAACTTAAACATCGAATTGGAAATTCGAAAACAAAACGAAGCTGACTTTACTTTTATTATGACCATTTGCTAAATCCATGACGTTCTATTCGACAGTTTAAAGGCTTTACCTATTTCATTTCTGTTGTTAAACAAAACAATTTTAATTGTTAATAATTGCAAGCATCAGCGGCATCGAAGTTCTACTTTTCATATATATATATCCATATATATATCAGGCCATCGCATAAGTTCTGTCCGAATTGATGAATAAAGAAAAGAATTAACTAAATGTTACATTTTATTAAAGATTTAATCATCAATATACTTTCCCTGATTATCTATGACTTCCTTTCATCTATTAACAATCTTATTTATTCCATCATTGTAAAATTATTTCGGCTTTCATTCGAAGAACTCACAAATGTCAGTTTCAACATCTTTCTGCTTTACAAAAGCTGTTCCTTCCAAACGATTTTTAATCTAAGAAACAAATCGTAGTCTGAAGGACCAAGGTCAGTAGAACAAGATGAATGAGGAATATTCTCCCAACTAAGTTCTTTTATCTTTTATGAGGTGATTCTTGCTGTGTTGGGTCGTGCATTGTCCTGATGAAACATCACCCCTTTTCGAGTCACTAGAGTATGTCTTTTATTCCTCAAAGCAAGGTTCAAACGCTCTAATTGCTGACATTTTTTGCCAATCTGACCATATTCAAAGAATAACATTATTCTCATGATCCTCTTTTCGGCTGTGGCTGAGGACTTTCCCCTTTACCAAGCCATTGTCTACGATGCTTAACATTTCAATATAAGATCCGTTTTTCGTCACCAGTCACAAATTTATCCAAAAAAGATGAAACAAGTTGGTGAGAATGGAGAGAAAATCAGATGTCGACTCCCTTAATTTCATCGTTCCATTATTCCTCTTACCTAATCTTGTTGTATAGTTGTTTCCAACTACAATGGGTAATTCCACTGCATTCCTGGGAATCGTATCTAAACAGCAATAATGTATTCACTTTAACTTTTGATCATTACGTTCGATTACAGCATTCTCCTTAAATGATAATTATCATCGACACTAATTATTTCGTTTATCTAAATTATAACTAAATTAATTCCCATGGAGAGCCCAAGTCTTGTTAACTTACAGTGAAAGACATAAGTGTCGCATTGTCTTAACTATTCTTTCACTATTAATCGATATACATTTATTGATGCTTTTCCCAAAGGTACATTATCAATGGAGGAAACACTTATAAAGTATTGGTCGAAAATATGAAAGCATTTGTTTTCAGGGTTCAGTTGCAGATTAAGACGATTGACAACTTTTTTTGTCAATCGTCTTAATCGGCAACTGAACCCTGAAAACTTTGAATATGGTATAACCAAACTCAAATTTTTAGGGCACCTATTGTAAAATGGAACAATCAGTCCTGATCCAGATGGACTCACACTACTAAAAGAATTACCAATTCCGAAATGTAGCAAGTCACTCAAAAGAGCTTTAGTTCTCTTGTCATACTATTCACGATGGGTAGATAATTTCTCCAATCAAATTTCACCTTTGTTTAACATTACATCATTTCCTATTACTGAAAAACTCAAAAGTCAATTTCAGGCAATAAAAGATGAAATTTGTAAGGCTTCGCTTGCAGCAATGGAGAATGAAGTTCCATTCACAATAGAAACGGGTGCATTTGCGACAGCTTAGCAGCTTGCCTTTCTCAAAATGGACGTCCAGTAGCGTGATTTCCAGGATCCGAACGCAGTCCGAACGTCGACACTCAGCAGTAGAACGTGAATCAGCAGCCATTGTCGAATCTGTGCGTAAATGGCATGGTCTCTTACTCGTTCGACATTTTACCATCATTACTGACCAACAGGCCGGTTGATATATGTTCAACACTCAGGCACCAAACCACATTAAAAATGATAAACTACTTCGATAGAGACTTGAATTTTCCAGCTGTTCTTATGATATAGTATATAGACAAGGTTGTCTTACTAGCTCTGCAGATACTCTTTTTCGTTCATGCTCTACTTCATGCTCATTATCACTAAAAGATCTACATGAAGTGCTCTGTCATCAAGGAGTATCGAGGCTGAATCATTTTGTGAGACAGAAGAATCTCTCTATTGAAGATGTTAAACGTACCTGTGCTGAATGTCAAATATGTGCTGAACTAAAATCAAGATTCTTCAAACCCCCCTCAGGTCGTTTAATCCATTCCCGATCACCCTTTGAACGCCTCCCAATAGATTTCATGGATCCAAAGCAATCTACGAATAATTGCAAACACCACTCGTGAATGTAGATGAATACTCACGCTATCCTTTTGTCTATCCATGCCAGGATATATCAACAAAAACTGTCATAAAATGCCTCCAGAATTTATTTACCTTCTTTGGTTGCCCAGACTCCATCCATAGTGATCGAGGGAGTCAGTTTATTTCAGGGGAACTAAAAGAGTTTCTCTGACAACATGGAGTTGTGATTACCCATCCAACTCCATACCATCCAATCGGCAATGTAAAATGCGAGAGAGTAAATGGTACAATTTGGGAAACGATCAAACTCATCCTTAAGACCAGGTAACTTGATTATCGTCATTGGCAAGAAGTACTTGACATTGCTTTGCACTCTATTCAATCTCTTCTTTGTATAGCAACTAACCCAACTCCACATGAGAGAATGTTTAGGTTTTCGAGAAGGTCGGGTACCAGATACACCCTCTTAAATGTTTGCAAGGAGGCCAAGTTCTCCTTAGAAAGTTTGTCCGTCAACACAAGTCTGACCTCTTGGTAGAACCAGAATAATTTTGCCAGAATTCTATTTCCTGACGGGCGTCAGTCAACAGAAGATCTAGCTCCCACCCCTGTCACAAACCATAGTGGAATAGAGACGTGAATAGATGGTAACATTTAATGCTTTCCTTTAATAATTACAAGAAGCCTCACCAATCACCGATATCGATGACAAATAATATCTTAGCTGAGAATTCTACCTTCTAACTCGTCAGCTTAACATTCACAGGAATATGATGCAAGGTAAACCAACATCTTGCAATTTCTTAGGCTCACAATTAGTGACTCCTTACGTCCAAGTGACGATATGCCTTGTTTGGAGTGGAGATGAGTAGAAAAAATGTCTCGACTGTGTAAAGACAATCTTTACATCGTTTTATTACATTTCAATATTTTTATCCATACTTACCTAATATAGATAACTCCAAAAATAATATCCATTTCTAATCAATTAATGGTGGTTAGAAGAGGGATATCATATCTCTTCAGGAGCTTATTTTTTATTCACCAAAAATCGTGTCATCCTTTGTTCAGATTTAACAGCTTATGCATAGATTTAATCATAATAATTCTATATATTATCTGCACAGTTTTGTTAGTATGGAATTAATTGAATACTACTTACAGACATTACAAACTGTTCTATTTGCGTTGGCAAGGAAATTAGTTGGACATTTAGAACACTTTTCGACACCAAATGTTGGTTTGAAGTAATTAACTTTACAAAGAGTACAACTTTCTTGCCCTTCATATCCGGCGTCGCATAACACTGTAAAATATAAAAACATATATCAATTAGATTTGTGATGCTGCATTAGAAATATACCACATTTGCTTGACAAGCCAGCATTGGTCGTGTATCATTTGTTAAGATAAAAACAATTAACAATAAAGATGCTTAGAATGTTCATCAAGTTATAAAAAGCATGGAGGACTTTAAAGTTTTATGTTGGAATTTTTTAAAGACATCACAACAACAAAATGGTTAATATTCTGAAAACAGCATTGCGAAAATAGAACATCTTTTTCAAGACTCTTAGAAAAGTTTTGAAGGGAAACTGACCCTGGGATAATTCCATTTCAAAACATCCAGAAACTTAAGATTTTAAAATCATATGATTTTTTTTTATAAATTTCACCACACATCATAAAAGCTAAGAAATTTTCAAAATCTGAGCATTTAATTCCAAGAGGTTGCTGATTTAGAGCATTTTTTGTTTTGGATAAACAATGTGAAATTTCCCCCAGTTGACATTTTACTGATTACATTTTCTTGAATATTTTCTGTTTATAACATGATATGATACCAACAATTTATTCAAGTAATTTTTTGTATCCAAAAAATAAAAAGATAGTACCAGATTTGTCCCAAATTACGGCCTTCTTTGTGATTTTATCAGATTTGGAAAATTTTCACGTGTACACCAATATAGGAAAAATAGATGTGCTTGTTATGGTAGCAGAAAATGCTCTAAATTGGCAACCGCTTGGAGTTACATTAAATTTCATGATTTCTTAGTTTTATGATGCCCATCTATGGTGGAAGTTACAACAAAATCTAAGGATATGTGTTTCAAGCCGTGCAGGATTTTACATGGAATCACCCTAAAGTAACTTATTTTCTTAAGATTCCATAATCAACTTAATTGAAGAATTTAAATACAGGCAAGAAAAAGAGGTTACATCTTTGAATTTTTTCTGGTTCCTTAAAATGTTCTATTTACAATTTTGGGTCGGTTGTGCAGTGTCGATCATTTTTCTTGTTTCTCAAATATATTTTTTGAAGTTAAGTTACAAGAACATATAAGCATTACTTTCTGCAATAGTATATTGACATTTGTGGCTTCCCCTCCAAAGAAAACAAAACCTATTTTCATTAATGTTTTTAAAACATTTTAGTATTAGTGTATCCAAGAACATATTGGTATTAGTATTTGCAAGAACATATTAGTATTCAAGAGCATGATAGCATTAATCTTTAAAAGAACGATTATGAAGTTCAATAAATATAACTATTGCACACCTGTACGTGTCATTCACTTTGTAAGAATGTTTAAATTGATAGAATTAAAAGCTAAATAATTTGAAAAGTAGATTTAAAAAATATAATAAAAAAAATAACTAACAAATAAGGTAAAAAAAATTGCAAATAAAAATAGAAAGACATATCAGGAAATAAGGTAAAGAAAATTGCAAATAAAAATAGAAAGACATACCAGGAAATAAGGTAAAGAAAATTGCAAATAAAAATAGAAAGACATATCAGGAAATAAGGAAAAAAAATTGCAAATAAAAATAGAAGACATACCAGGAAATCAAAGTCTTTAATTTTTTTAGATGACGACTGATTGTTTAGATTACTTGTATTGATTGGACTAGTTTTCTCATCTTGAGTGCAATAATCTGATCAGTACAAGTAATATACCAGGAAATCCTCACAAAATGTTTAAGTACATCAGAGGTAATATAGTCGTGGTAGTAATTTGACAGATCTCTGGTTCAATGTTTATTTCCATATAATTGCTTAATGGTGATTTTTTTATGCATCTAATTAGAGAAAATTGCGAAAATCCGTTTTATAATTCATAGATTATGAAAATTTTATGGTTAATATTTTGTTTTGCTAGGTTGTGCACAGACAAACAAATTCGATTTGACCGAAAACATAACCTCTTTGGTGAAGGTAATAATACGATTTTCTCTTCAGTAGAAGAAAACGATGGAAATAAAAGGAGGTAAAGATACTCACTTTGGCACTCAGTGCTTGTGATAGCTCCTTTACGATATGTGTATGTGTTGCTTGGACATTCTTCACAGCTGTATTTATTCTTGTCTGGTTGGTAGGTATTATTTGCGCATGGCGTACACTCGTTATTGTCGATAAATGTACCTGCTGGGCAAATTCCTGTTAGAAAAAGAAGGTCGGAGATTACCTCGGCCGAAATATTGTTAAAATAACGACAATTATGAGAATAATACAAATTAACAATCCTATTCTAAGAAATAATTTTGGCAACTTTTTCGAATATATTAACTTTGAAAATGCCCTGAAATTTATATTCTAGTGCGACAGTTAATAGGAATTATTTATATGAATTAACTGTAAACTTTCGATTTTGGTGCCAAAAGAAAAAAGTCTGAAATTGTAAAAAAAAAAATTCAAACGTGTGTGTGGGGGGGAGGGTAGTTGAGTGATAAACACTCTTGACTGCCAAAATTAAATAAGTCCGAAAAGGTCTATAAATAGAGTGACTATTTTTGTTATTCCAAAAGTTAACACTATATTTGATTAACAAAGGCAAACAATTTGCACTGAGGATTGAACCTTCAACTCCAAGAAGAAGATCAATTACAACTTAATTCTACCATGTAACTGTTACACCACAGTTTAATCACCAATGCAGAACGAGAATATGCTACTCCTGACGATTGGATAAATTGCTTTTTTGGAAGTTTGTTCGGATTCCCAAGTTCGACAGAAAGATTCCCGAATTCGACAAAACACACCTGAAGAAGGTCAGAGGTTATATTGACTTAAACATTGTGAAAATATCATTCAAGATTATAATAAAAGTATGAAAAATCCCAATAATACAGATTTGTTGTACTATTACACCTGTGGAATTAAATAAAAATGCAAAGTACATTAGCTTATCTCAATTGTTTTTACAAAATCCCAAGGGACGTTTGCTTGGAATCTTACGGATGAAAAGGGCTGCTTTAAACTAAGATGAAGACAATTTTTAAAATATTCCGGTAATTTTATCAAGCCTAATAAAATAGATTCTCTTTCCAAGGCTTTATTTCTGATTGCATCACTTAAAAAGTAAAGAAATAAACGGGTTGACTGTAGTTGAGGGCGACACAAAGGCTTCCCTTTTCATTGACTACTACTAGTCAACTACTAGAAAAAGCGCCACTCTCTTTTTCGTGAATTGCTTCATTTACCTTTCATCATCACCATATGATTCTAAATGCTTATTACAAAAGCATAAAATAGCATCTTTTTGAGGCAATCAAAGTTTTAACCTCGATCTTCAAACCCATTAGCAAAGATTATTTATAAAACTCATAAGAATCTTTGTAATTGTGTAATTTTTATTTGTTAGGACATTTCTACTGAAATGTATGTAATTTTTCTGTTGCCTCTACCCCTGTCTCTCTCGCTCTCCATGAATGTTAAACTCACGTTATCATGCGATCTGTTGTATAAGAAGTGTTTTTGTTTGACTGTATAATGAGTTTCTTTTTGTATATCATTTTTATGTGTAACCTGTTTGTATATCATTTTTTATATGTAACAAGTTTGTATATTATTTTTATATCTAACTAGTTTGTATATAATTTATTATGTTAAAAGAATTTGTATGATATTTTTCATATGTAACAAGTTTGTATATGATTTTTCATGTGTAACGAGTTTGTATAGGAGTTTTCATGTGTAACAAGTTTGTATATCACTTTTCATGTGTAACGAGGTGTTTTTTTTTCTATATCATAATCTTTTTAAAATTATGTCTGTTAATAATAATAAGATAACATTGGCTGCTAGCAACAAACATGACTTCTTCTAAAAATATTCTGAGCAGGATAAAGAATTTTCTGAAAGGAATAAAATCGAATTAAACTTTCATTGTGGAAAGAAATGCTTCTACAAGCCATACAAAGAAATGATCACTTAGAATGAAATATAGATTTGTCAGATAGAGTGCTAGTATTTAGAATTCGATTGCATATAACATTTATATTGCAAACTGGTTTGGTTGTTTTCATTTCCGGCATATCAATCCTTTTCAGGTTATTTAATGCCGAATACGGCAATTTTGAAAAAAAGGTTTTATGCTTCAATTTACAATTTTTGTTTATATAATAGTAGCAGGGATACCCGACGTTATTCCAGTCACAAAACATAAAAGAAATAAAGTTGCGTTTGCACACACACACACACACACCTGCTATACTTAGGATTTTGATGCCTCTATTATATTCCGAGTAAATTTTATTGGAAATTTTGCATTCTCATTTCTTTATAACTGTTTTTTGGCATGTGGAGCCACCACGCAGTAGTTGGTAGTCGATCAAAAGTATAATGCAAAACGAATATATCGACTATAATGTGTGTGGGTGGCAGTTAATAAAAAATTGAGGTATTTTTTGGTTTGGAAGTAAATGCAAATAATGAAAGAAAGTCGCGTTTAGTTAAAAAAAAAATGATGATAACAAATATATAGATTTAAAACAGTAACAAAACAGAACATTCAAAACCACGTAGAATTATGTAAATTATTTTCTTTTTGTTTTCTGTTTCAAATATAAATAAGAGAGGTTGAAAACTTTACCATTTCTTATGCATATTTATCGATAAGTCTTATGGCGGAACTACCTGTGTTACCTACGAATGAACTTATCCATACGCATTAAATACCGGAAGTTTAATATTTTTTTCTATGAAAAAGAAAGACATTTACTTTGGAAGAAATCGTATTATTACTAAGGGGTTATAAATTAAAACATGAAATTAAACCTGCAAGTACAACTTAATACAATTTTATTTTTGCTTAATGCAAAACTAGTGGGAAATGAATTCAAAAGATACTAAAAATTTGTTAAACATTTGTACATTCTTTAGTTTTACCAGTCATATGAAAGAAGGACGCTTTGAAACAATAAGTAAAACTACAAATTCAACAACAACAACAACAACAAATGAAAAACAACAATAAAAACAACTAGCGAAATTACAAATCCAACAGCAAAATTATTTGAAGACGATAAACACACATATGAAAAACAACAATAATGAAAAACTAGTGAATTACAAATTCAACAACAACAGCAACAACAAAACAACTAATAAAACTACAGGTTAAACAACATGAAAATCAACTGCAAATGCAAGAATAATTATCTGTTCGTCAACAGCACATGAAAGAATTATTTTCCCAAGTCATAACATTAATACCACATTTTCACAAGACGCTATATGGAATACGATTGACAATTTTTTTTTTTTTACATTGGGGTCACCACTTATGAAGGCCCGAAGGCCACTCAGGGATAAGAGTTATTGCGTGTACAGTAATCAATGAGATAGTATTGTAGTAATCACTAGTATTGGAGATTTGATAGAGTGTCTTACTCAAGGGGGCGGTTTGTCAGGAGTTTCTTTATGTTGGACTTGAAGACAATCAAGTTGTAGTCAGGTGTTCCATTTCAGATCAGGAGTAAAGTCAAACCCAGAAGCTTGTCAAAACATGGAGCCTCCCCAAGACGAAAGCCATCCATTTCAATTGATGCCAGATGGGGATCAGAACGTTGATGATGTAAAGATAGAAGCTTGGTTTTGGATGCATTAAAAGTGACCAACCACCTCTTTCCCCATTGTATTGTACCACACGCTCAAGATCAGCGGAGAGAGAATTAGAGAGAACTTTGTCATTTACGGCCTTTGATGTGTTGCCATAGATGGTCGTGTCATCAGCATAGATGTCAACGAATGATTTAAGTATGTGTTTTGGGAGATCATTTATGTAGATCAGGAAGAGAGTTGGGCTCAGGATGGACCCTTGAGGGACTCCAGCATTAATACTGTGGGCCTCTGATTTCTGCCCATCAACCACTACTCTTATGAACCTATCAGAGAGAAATGATTTAATGATTGAGAAAACATTTCCAGTAATACTGTACCTGGAAATCTTGTGAAGTAGGCCTTTATGCCATACATTATCGGAGGCCTTCGATATGTCAAGGAAAGGAAGCCTTTGTCAAGAGATTCACTAATCCTATGAGATATAACCGCTAGCACATCTGCTGTAGATCTTGCAGAGCGGAAACCATATTGCATGTCACAAAGAAGGTTGTTTCTGTTGACGTGGTTGAGTACTTCTTTACTTAATATGGATTCCAACAACTTACTCATGACACACAGGAGACTTATTCGTCTGTACTGAGAGGGAGATGATTTTTCACCTGAATTCTTAAATACAGGGCATACTGATGAGGATTTCCATGGTGTTGGTAAGCACTTTTCCTTAAGGCAACGTTTAAACAGTTTTGTATGTATGGGGCAAGTTCTGGTTGGAGCTTTTTCAGCACTATAACTGGTATGCCGTCAGGGCCAGTTGCTTTACTGGAATTAAGGTTCTTGATTAGCTTGACGACCTCACGCACAGATATTATATACGGGAAATACGGGGAGTTCATGGCCTTTGTCGCATAGAGTAGAATTAACTGCAAAGTTCTTGGCAAATAGTCTGGCCTTGTCTGATGCTGACGAGATGACCTCAGGTCCATTGATAATGGTTGGGATAGAACGCATACTTCTGTTCAGGATCCTGTTTGGTATTTGCCAAAACTGGTGGGAACCAAGCCGCTGATCAGCTACTTTGGATTTAACGGACTGAGAATATAGCTCTCTTGCATGTTTTATTACTCTTTTACAGTGGTTGCTGGCAGTCCTGAAAGCAGCTTTAGTCTCAGTACATCTATTACGTTGGTAGTTATGGAAAAAGTGATTTCTGTGTGCAATGGCAGCAGCACATTCTGGGGAGAACCCTGGCTGTCTGTTAGGATTTTGTTGGAATTTTTTGGATGGTATGAATCGATCTATGCCTACAATTAACCAGGTCTGATACTATAGAGGACACATGCTTTTTAAACATGGAATGCAGAGGTAGATCAGATATGAATGTACGGAAGCTATCCCAGTCAGCCATAGAGTATCGATATACAGTACGGTGGAGAGGTACATCTGAAGACTTATTACATTTCATTTTTATCTTAACTGCTACAACAGAGTAGTCGGAGGATTTCAGAGGAGATAGAACGGAACATGAACATAGCTCAAGGGAAGTTGTGAGTAAAAGATCTAGAAGGCTTGCATACTGACCAGTAGTATCGGGCAAAATCATGACAGAACCTCCCCTCGTCATCGAATGTTATCCGAAGGATGAGCAGATAGGATGTGGTCAATTTTTTCAGATATGCTCTTAAAGAAAGTAACCGCATTGCTGTGGGGGCGATAGAGGGCAAATATAAATGTAGTGGTGTAAGCTAGCGCAACCTGGAAGCACATATAAGGTGAATTAGGGTCTTCTCTGGAGATATCCCTACCACATTGAAAGCCATCTTTGATGTAGGCACATATTCCATGCCCATGGCGATCTTGGGGGTCAGATTAAGATGTTAAGTTAGAGTATCCTATGTACCATTTCTACAGAAGATACGAGGACTTATTTAGTATAGACTGTTAGCAGTGGTCCGACCAGAAAAAGGGCCGTTTGCTATTACGCAAATTAGAGACAGCTGAACATAATAAATTTGTGGATTTTGTTCTTTCACGTAAAACTTCGGAGCTATCTTTCGCCAATAAGGTGGAACTTCTTACAAACTTAATAACCTGACAGTAACTTTGTTCCCTAAACGATGGAAATGCTTGAATTTGGTGTAAAACGACGAAGATTATTTCCACAACTTATGCGGTCGTTAGTAATAAACACTATGACAATTTAAATTTTTTTTTTTTTTTATTACATTTTCACCCCAAACAAGGCAAATTGCCACTTTGGTGTAGGGGGCTACTATCAGGGGCAACAACTACTGGGGTACTATGTAGGGATTTGGGCAGCAAGGTGTCGGTTCACGTTACACTTGAACTTCTGCACGTCAGTACTGTTGGGGAAGCAGGGACCTGGAATGGAATTCCAGAGTCTTGCGGTTCTGGGGAAGAAACTATTGGAGTAAAAAGATCTTTTACATCTAGGAACCTCTACAGTGTGGGGGTGGGATCTAGTAGCCTGTCGGGTTTGTCGAGGGTGCTCGCATCGTGGAGGCACAAGTGATTGCAGTTCAAAAGAGCATTCACCACTAAAATACTTGTAGAAAAGGCAGAGGGATGCAACATTTCGTCGATGGGACAGAGGCTGAAGCTTAGATGCCAGTTCAGGGCCTATCAGGTTTGCGACTCTCTTTTGAACCTTGTCAAGGAGCGAGAGACTAGTAGCAGATGCACCAGCCCAGATGTGGCAGCAATACTCCATACATGGGCGAATGGTGGCCTTATAGAGGTACAGGATACTTTCGGGTGTTAGAAGTTTTCTAGCACGGTAGAGAGAGCCTACCTTTCTTGCAGCGGCCCTGGCAATGCCTTCAATGTAATTGTTCCAACTCATGTTTCCTGTGAACGTTAGGCCAAGGAGTTTGAAAGATGGACTCTCAGAAAAAGAGTCGTTGGCCATTGCTATGGGTGGTAGAGAGGGTTTCTTGTAATTATTGAATGAAACTAGTTTAGTCTTGGCAGCATTGAACGCGACCAACCACTTTTGTCCCCATTCCACTACAGATTGGAGGTCTTCCTCTAGTGTTTCTGCCATTTCTTTAGAAATGTGTTCATTCGTCTTCCTGTCGTGTCTGCCATAGAGTGTGGTGTCATCAGCATATATACCCATCTCAGAGGCAATGTTGTCGGGGAGGTCATTTATGAATATCAGGAACAATAGAGGTCCAAGGATAGAACCCTGGGGCACTCCCGCATTTATATCATATTGTTTAGATGTGCGACCGTCGAGGACTACCTGGATTTTTCTCTTATCTAAGAAGGATTTAATTATGTTAAGTATTCTACCAGTGATACCGTATGATCTGATTTTACTGAGGAGACCCTCATGCCATACCCTGTCAAAAGCCTTAGATATATCTAGAGCTACCGCTCTGCCTTCCCCCGCATTGTCCAGTGAATGGTGTATACGTTCAGAGATCACAGTGAGGATGTCTGCTGTGGAACGGGCTTGTCTAAATCCATATTGTTTGTCAGTCAGTAGTTTAGCATCTGTAAGATGATGGACTAGAGCATGGTTAATTATGGTCTCAAATATTTTGGCAAAAAGTGGGAGGAGGCTAATAGGGCGATAATTTGATGGGTCTGTCCTTTCGCCAGAATTCTTGAATACTGGTACAACAGAAGCAGTTTTCCAACAGCCCGGAAAGCAAGCTTCATTAAGACATTTGTTATAGAGTTTGGAGAGAACTGGAGCTACTTCGGCTGAGCACTTTTTTAATAGCACAGCTGGGATAAGATCGGGTCCACATGCTTTTGAGGTGTCAAGGTTTTTTATGATAGCATGCACCTGAGCAGGGGTGGTTTTCAGATCGTCTAGTGTGGCGTCTGTCCGCATAGGAAAGTCAGGTAGGGGGTGGTTGGAAGGGTCCAGTGTGGAGTTTGAGGCAAACCGACTGGCAAGCATGTTAGCCTTGTCGGTTGCTGAGGAGACAACCTTGTGATTGTTGGTTAGTGGGGGAATTGTTGATTGCCCATTATTTACTACACTGTTGTAGATTTTCCAGAAGTCCCGAGTTCCTAGTTTTTGTGCTTCGATGCGCTTTTTAGTGGTTGCCGTAAATTCTCTCTTAGCTGTCGCTATTTCTTTCTTAACGTTATTTCTAGCTTCTATATACTTCAGTCTGTTTGAACTGGACTTATGTCGGTTAAACCTACGGTATGCATGCTGCTTTTGAGTAATGGCAGTTGCACAAGTCGACGTAAACCATTGGGGAGAGTGGGGCTTACTATAAAATTTCCGCATGGGAACATGCGCTTCGATTGCAGTTTTGAACCAGTCAGTGGTCTCGTTTGCACATTGTTCAGCAGGGAGAGAGAAAATATTTTTCCATGGAGCATCTCTAATTAGTTCCCTGATGGCTTCCCAGTCAGCCTTATTATAATAATATTATCAGATCTCAGTGCTGGGTAATAAAACTGTTTTAGATCTTTTTCGGGAAGGGGATATAAACTCAAATGATGGGAAATACTCATGCTTGGCAAAATAAATGTGATGATAACAAATGCATAGATTAAAAGCACTAAAACCAAAAGCTTAAAACATTCAAAACAACGTCTCCAGTTTATCATCCTATCTAAAGATAAGTCATGTTAAGACGTTTGAAATTAATACATTTAAAAGAATGAAAGTGTAAAGACATCTACGCATGCGTAGACGATGAAGGCGGCGATAAAGATACGATTAAACCTTAATTACGGCAGAAGATTCTGCTGCATTTCTACCTGAAGGAATGAATCATTTTTCTAAATTTCAGAAATTATTTTTCAGAGAGGTTAACGATCTAAAAATATAAACTTTATCGGCCTTTGGCTAGCATGTTTTTTTAATTTTTAGCAAGACATGCAAACATACGAACTTGCAAATATATACATACATATATAATAGATAAAATTTAGTGTTTGATAAATAGTATTTGTAAGAATTAAAAAAAAATCCGTTTAAAATATTTAGAAGGAGGTGAACAATCAATGTCCGCTCGAAAATTACTTACTTAAATCACACATTGAAACATTGGCAGCTCCTTCATTTACCGAAGTCGTAAAATCCTCTGGACATTTGCTACAACGTTCCTGAATTTCAGCGTTGACATTCTTGTAATATCCTTTAGTACATGGAATACATTCTCTTCTGGATGGACCAATTTCATATCCAGCAAAATTACAATAAACTGAAAAGAAAATATTTAGAAATAATAGAAATAATAATGAGTTATCAAAAAATGTCATGGTTAGTGCCACTCTTTTGAGAAATCATATCGAATTATTGAAAGGTATTTTCTTGACACTTAAATTAAATATTTCTATCATAATATATATATATATATATATATATATATATATATATATATATATATATAATATATATATATATGATTAATTCATTTAATCACATAAATTAATATACGAAGATACAATTTTTATTTTATGCATAAATTTCCAGTATTTAATTCAACAGTGCTCAATACATAAATAGTGCTAGGTAGTATGTTATAAAAATATATATGGCAATTAAGTTAAACATAATATTCCGCGTTTCATTATCGTGAGAATTCGTCAGGCTTGCGCATAACATGTATTAGTATATTAATTTATGTGATTAAATGAAATAATCATATATATATATATATATATATATATATATATATATATATAATGCATTATGCATAAGCCTGACGAATTCTCACAAGAATGAAACGCAGAATATTTTGCGTAGCTTAATTGCCATATATATTTTCATAACTATATATATATATATATATATATATATATATATATATATATATATATATATATATATATTAGTGTTGGGACGATTGATCGGAAGCTTGAATCGGAAAAAATCGGAACTTTTTGGGGTATCTGCCTCGGAAAAATTGTGTCTAATTTCCGATTCCAAAAACGATTCTTTTAATATTATTCAAACTTAATTTTCCATTGCTTGTACTGATGATAAATCTTTGTTTTTAAACTTTTAGTAAAACTAAATTTTATAGATCATAATAACATCGAAATAAGATATAATTTTGTTTATTTGCAGGTAACAAAAAAAAGCTTTAAACTTCGTGATAATTCACTAGGTAAACTCTACCAAGAATGCAGTTTATTTTCAAGATATCGAAAAATTGTTTTTAATTCAAAGGAATATTTTGTCAGGAAAAAATAATATCAAGCTAATTAAATAAAAATACAATATAAGAAAGTGTTGTTTTTAATCTTTAATCCATCTATTTTATGCAATTATGCATCGAGGTGCAAACTAGCTTCTGTCCGGTAGGTTTTTGTCTGGTCCTTACACGGCATTTTAAAAATATAACAAGGAATGGATAAATTTTTTAAATGAATGTGTGAATTTTAAGGCTTCCGTGTGGAAAACTTTTAGCATCAAATTTTCTTTGATTCCACCGTTATCATTTAGTTATGCTTAGATGTAAGTATTTATAGGCGCCAGATGCCGGCTGGATCCCGATCATACGTTCAAGTATTTTTTCGCATCTACTTGCCAAATAGCTAGATGACGCTTTTCCGAGAGTTCACATTTCAAACGAATAGGCAAGTTTTATTTTCTTGGAGCCGCTTTTCTTACTACCGAAATTATATCTACATTTAAAGTACCCTCCCCCAACGATAGTCAACTTTTTGGGGCGATATTTGTTAACTGACTATTAACAAAATTATTTTAGAAGTAAGGATGAATTTAGGGCAATTATTGAATAAATATCGATTGAAAATAGCTCGTTGTCCAAGAGTCCTTTTAAAAAGCGGCTACCCCTACCCCAAAATTATATATTTTTTTAAATATCTTAAAATGTTAAGGGTTCTTAAAACCAAATAAAATCGATTTATATAAGTTATGAACACACTTCGTACTGTTACGTTTATTGAATATTTTTCCAAAGAAGTGTGAAGAATTAACGTAACGAATATTAGCATTTAATTTTATTATTTATTGCCAACTTGTCTACAGAGAAAAATCACATGAGTCTTTCGCATCTTCTTACGTGTGTCAGAGAGAGAGAGAGAGAGAGAGAGAGAGAGGGGGAAGAAGTAAAGCTAGCCTTTCTTGATTTTTGAATACGAAAATGTCTTTCCGTATTTTTGTGTGATAGAATAAATTGTTTTATTTCTGACGTCGTCACACTGCTCCCCCGCAAAATAACGGAGTTTTTTAAAAAATTTTTTTAGCCTTTTACTATTATCATTATTATCGTTCTTTTTTTTTACCTGATTGCTCATCTTGATCAATAGTAAACAAATTCGTTGTCTTTTCTCCATCTCACTGTTCTGTTTTCGTTTTGTGTTCCTGTACTTTTTTGGGAAGTAAACTTTCAGGCTTGTCATTTGTATTTGTAGTTGTATCATGTGTATGTTTATTTTCAATGTGAGATTTCTTATTTGTATTGGTAGTTGGATGTTGTGTATGTTTTAATGTATGGTTTCAAACGATCTATCAAAACTTGTGTGTGTGTTTTGATTAATTTCTACCAAGAAATATTTTGGTGTTTGTTCGATCACGGTGTAAGGACCTGAATAGGGTGCTTCACTGCTTCTAGCAGTTTTCGAACACAATCGATTCTAATCCACACTTTTGAACAAGTTTGAAGTTGATCTCGCACGTATGTATTTTTGCTGATCTTGTTCTGTTTGAAAGTCTGTCAAATAAAATTTAGCCATAGTTTTGTGTAGTTCTCTTGTAATATTTTGTGTACTCGATTCGGTGTTTTTGAAACAGTTACGCACACTCCGAATTCCAAGAGAATTATTAGTAGAGTGCTGAAATCCAAGATTCCTTTCTGGACATGATAACTGCTTTAATGATTCTATGAGCACTCCCTATGATACCGTTGCATTGTGAGTGATAGGCTGTTGTTCGTAGTTTATAAAATCCAATAATCTTTGATTACTCTTGAAATAATTCGCTTTCTAATTGGGTTCCTCTGTCTGTTATAACATGTAGTGGAACGCCAAATCGAGTGATCCATGCATTACAAAAGCTTTTGCTACGGTTTGTGCTGTAATATCTGATATAGATTGTTCTTCTATCTAGCGACTGGCTCGATCTATACATGTTAAAATGTACCGATATGGACTGATGTACGGATTGTTCGAGCATTTTGCGGATCGTAGTGGTCCAATCATATCATTGTGTACGGTGTGGAATCTTTGTACAGGCGATTTAGAATATCTGTATATCTTTGCTTGTTGGCAAGATGCACATGATAAACGTACTTATTTGATGGGTTTGTCCACATATAAAATCTAGCCTTAACTATTCTGATGGATGCTTTTATTCCAGGATGTGATACGTGATGCAAACTGTATAGATAGATTTTTGCAGTGCAGATGCCACAAAAAGTCTTGAGTATGACATTGACGTATCGCACAACACGTATTCTTCCTCTGCGGATAATGTGAATCTCTTTAATTCTGGAAAAGACTGTATTTCGGGTTCCAATTTTTGTGCGTCTGCCAGTGCTAGTAAGTCGTTCATATCTATCAGTACAGTAAGTGTTTTCCGAGTCGCTTGGTGTAGGAGTAGCTAGCCACGAGTTTGGTAGCATCTTTACATTCTTTTTCTTGGGCCATTTGTACCAGTTTGCATGTCCTTACCTGGTCGGCGAAGTAGATATGCGCTCTACACACTATAGCTTTCTGCTCCGGGAGAAATGGTTTTATTCCCACCGTAGTAGACGTAGTATCCTTATTCTTTTCTATCTTTTGCAACCTGTTGAGCGACGAATGCTGTTTCTTTCATGTTATTCATGCGTGTGTCTATGTGTGTGTGCCTACGTGAGTGTGCATGTGTACATGTACATGTATGTATATGTATGCGTGTGTGATTGTGTGTGAGTGTGTGTTATACATGGGGAAAGAAAGTCCTTAAATAAACCCTAAAAAAAAACATAAAAACCTTCACCAAATGGACGAAAAGCGCCCTCTTTGAATCTAACTTTGACCGGACACTTTGAACACTTACGGTTGGAGACAGAATGTCTGAGACCACACATCACTCTGAAAAACACATTTAGTATCAGCGGAGGTAAAAATAACTTTCCAAACTCCCATTTTAAAGAAAAACTTATTACGAAAACATCTGAAGAGAGCACACCCTAAGCTCGAAACGCGTTATAAAAATATTTTAAAATAAAAATATGATGAAAACCTTTAAAAAAAACCCACAATTGTTTATGGCTACACTATTTTAAATATATATATATATATATATATATATATATATATATATATATATATATTGACAAGAAAAGTTAAGTATTTTGCTGTATTGATTTAAAGTCTGTATAAAGGGTTTTTTTAAGTGTATTTTTGGGAAGTTACTTTCGTAGAAATAAATTTTCAGTACAAATTTAAAAAACGGCATCCACTTAAAAAGAGATAAACCGTGTTGAAATTTATCGCACGTGTCTGTACTTTTTCATTTTTTTTAAGGGGGGGGACCAATTCATTGTCCAGTAGCGTGGCGCCGGAATTCTTAATTTAAAAGAAATATAAAAAGATTTCGTTTGTCGGGGTCACCATTGTTACGTTTATCGAATAATATTCCAAAGAACCCTGAAGAATTAACGTAATTTTATTATGTTTTACCAACTTGTCTATAGAGCAAACGTGTCCTTCGCATCTTCTTGTATGTGTGTGTGTGTTTGTGTGTATGTGTGTGTGTGTGTGTGTGTGTGTGTGTGTGTGTGTGTGTGTGAGAGAGAGAGAGAGAGAGAGAGAAGTAGAGCTAGCAGTTCTCGATTTTTGGATACGAAAATGTCTTTTCGTATTTTTGTGTGATAAAATAAATTGCTTTATTTCTGAGGTGACGCTACAGTACTGCTGTTCTCATGTTGAGTGTTTCTATTTACTTGCCTTCCCTAGAGGGTAAATTTAGACACAAGGTCGTTTTTTTTTGATGTGGGGAATATCCAGCTTCAAAAAAGTGGCACTCTGGGTGTGAACAAAAATATTTCTCCTTCATTGAACGAGGAGAGAATAGGTAACGTGTAGCACCAGAATAGATACTGCATTTTGCTAACATTTCGATGTAACCTCCGACCGAAATTCTGTACAGATTCTCGCGTTCAACAGAAAATTTCCGAGTTTGAGAACAAAAAACAATACAATTAGTATATGAATATTTTTTTTTAATTAGAGTGAGCGATGGGGGCCTTCTTCTTAAAACAATATCGCCCGTAAGGACTGTTCTAAAATTTATTTTCAGTCGATATTTATTAAATAATTGCCCCTTTTTCTAAGGTGGCCTAAATGGCCGTTTTTCCGTTGCCCTTTCTTCCGTTGCCCAATTTTCCTAAATTCATAAATTTAACGTAAAATGATCACCCGTTTCCGGGCCATTCTAGTTGTTTTAAAGCAGTTAACTAAATTTTTTATCACTCATTCAGTGTCCTTGCAATGCTGATGTGTACACTATCACATATATACTCACAGACTGTCATCGATGCATACTCCAATGCAGACCCAAGGGATGCCATCAGACACCGTTCGAAGAAGAATCTCAGATGGAGCAAAATGCGATGATGATGATGATGATGATGATGTGTATAAAAAATATTAGTTTTTACTTGGTGTAAAGCAATACTATATAAAGAATAGAGCTCTCTCCGTAGCACGGAAAATATGTAAATAAAGAAATTACACTGTGTAATAATATCCTCTAATGAAGAGATAACCGAAAGAATAAAGTATTTGTGATAGCTAAACAGTTAGCAAAAATAAATAGGATATAATTGGAGAGATGGGCATTCGAATTGATATAAGTGTGCCGAGCATGCATGTAAGTGCACAAACGCATGAGTCAGGCCTAGCTGGGGTGAAAAGCGAACCTGGGACCTTTTGATTGCAAATAAAGTCTACTAATGAACTACATCCATCTTACCCCAGAGCGATGATTTAGTTTCTCCCAACGGCTATAAAAAACAAGCCGATAAGTCATTCGGGGCAGTTGAAATACATTGCGCTGATAACATCTCAAGTTACTGCATTTCGTATGGTGGCGTGTCAATTCAGCGAGATTGTTCAGTGTTGCTTGGGAATGTAGTGTATCGATACAACAGTATTGTTCGATCAACGTAATTTTGGCTGAACTACGCAGGCTTGTGGTCCTGCTTGGCGGTGTATCGGATCAATGCCTGCAATGTGTATTCATTGCTGGATTGCTGGAGCATGCAGAAGACTTGTTACTAGCATCCTTCCAGATAGAAAACCTAAATCTATCACACATGCTGGTGCGCGCTTGTGC
This sequence comes from Euprymna scolopes, assembly GCF_053919585.1. Taxonomy (NCBI): domain Eukaryota; kingdom Metazoa; phylum Mollusca; class Cephalopoda; order Sepiida; family Sepiolidae; genus Euprymna; species Euprymna scolopes. Next base: position 94,548 of record NW_027633880.1, read on the forward strand.
CATTTTAAAGAAGTGCACAGGGGTTCCAGAGCAAGCTTCATTAGATGCACGGTCAACACAAATTACACCTAATGAGATGAACACTTCATGGCAGTGTTACAAGTGTAATAGACTCAATCATGGAGCAAGCGATTGCCTACTGGATAGTACGATGGGAAGAGATGTTGGTGTCAAGCCTCAAAAACCTATCACGTGTTACTGATGTCAACAACTAAGGCACATTGCTCGATTTTGTCCGGAAAACGAGTAAGGGGACAAGAATATTTCATTATCTTTACATGCGGATTCCCATTAATGAAAACAACACAACGCGTACACGTGGTTTACAGGCATCTTATTTATTCTCGCGCCAACATCTCCAATACAGGTCCGTCACCACCAAGGGATATTACTCTCGTGGTGTAACCTGAGATTAGTTCCTCATGCAACATCTTTCCCCTTTTAAGACAACAAAGAAAAAAGATCCACTAACAAAAAACACAAAATAACAGAAATACAAAAACAAAACAATGTTTTGTCTTTGTGACCTAGGCTTTCATTGGGCTGACTACCCTCCGGCCTAACAGGGATTATTCTGCCCTTTTCACTTGGACTCAATTAGTTCGTATAGTCTTTGAATCTAGCCGGATTCCTTACTAGTCTCCCTGAACGTGTCATCCTCATTCCTTCAGTATTTTGGTTTGCTGGGGATGGTGTCGCCGGCCTCATTCCTTCTCTTCTATTACTTTCGAGCCGAGGTGTTTGCGAATTACAAACCCCTTCTGTACTTGGCAGTTCAGTTAGTGGTGCCTCCTCGCTAGGCCTTTGGTATGCCTGAGGGATCAATGATGGTGATGGGAGTGCTTCTGCTGTTTTTTTAAATCCACACAATTATGTCTGAGCAACTTCCCATCAACTTTGACATGTTATGACCTCTCATCCAGTCTCTGCCACACAACTGCCTTCTTCCACTCTCGCTGACCTTTTATGTGTGGTTTAATACGTACCACATCTCCATGTTGCACTGGCTGAAGTGGTTTTACTTTCCGGTTGAAATAATGCTTTTGCTTTCTGCTGTCCCACTTAACTGTTTTTCTTAGATTTTTGTGTAGTTCTGGTCTGAGTAGGTCCTCTCTGGTTGGAAGAAGTGTCTTTGTTCTTCTTGACATTAGTTTCTGCGCAGCTGATAAGTGACACTTGGCTGGTGTATTCCTGTGATCCAGCATCGCTAGGTATGGGTCAGCCTTATCTTCCATTGATTTCTGGAAAAGGTTCTTTGCCATCTTTACAGCAGATTCTACTTTTCCATTTGCCTTGCTATTGTAAGGACTGACGGATGTATGTGCAAAACACCAATTTCTTGCAAAAGTGGAGAATTCTTGACTACTAAACTGTGGTCCATTATCAGTGACCACCTGATCTGGTATCCCATATCATGCAAAATGGTGCTTAAGCTTAGTGATCACCGTACTAGCTTGTGTAGTCGGGAGATGGTCAATTTCCCAGAAATTACTCATATAATCAACGGTGCAGCGATAGTCCCTATCTGCAAAGCTAAAGAGATCTACTCCTACTTTTGCCCAGGGTCTCTCTGGAATTTCATGGACCATTAACGGCTTTGCAGGATTGACTACCTCATATTTCCTGCACCTTGGGCATTTTGAGACAAAGTCTCTGATGTCACTATTCATATTTGGCCAGTACAAGCATTCTCTTGCTCTTCTGCAGCATCCTTCGACCCCTAGGTGTGTGGAATGCAATTTTTTTTTAACACTGCTCGTTGTGTTGTTAGTACTACTACTCGGTTTCCTCTGAATATTAATTCAGCTTGTACCGTCATTTCATTCCGCATGCTGAAATATGGTCTCACCTCCGGGTCAAGATGTACTTTGTCTTCTGGCCATCCTTCCACAATTACTTGCTGTAACATCTGAATACATCTGTCTTCTTTTGTGGCTGAGCGCAATTCGAGCAACCTTCCCTCAGTTACTGGAATATATTCTGTTTCCTGGACACCATCATCATCATCATCGATACATTCATTGCTCATTCCATGAATGTATGTCCTTGATAATGTGTCTACTGGGAACATCTTACCAGGATGGTATAAAACAATCACATTGTAAACTTGCAACCGCATTAACATATTTTGTAGTCGCTTTGGGCATTTCCCCAATTCTTTTTTCATTATTGCTTCTAATGGTTTATGATCAGTCAGTACTATAACTTATTGACCAAATGTGTATTGGTGAAACCGTTCACAGGCATAAACCACTGCCAATAGTTCTTTCTCAATCTGTGCATATCGGGTTTCTGTGTCTGTAAGTGCTTGGCTAATATATGCTAAGGGTTGACCTTCTTGTAGCAATGCAGTCCCCATTCCTTTCTCACTTGCATCACATTGAACGACCAATGGTTTGTTGGGGTCATAGTATCTCAATACTGGTGCTTCACTCACCAATTTTTTGATTTTCTCAAAAGCTTCTTCATGGATCTGTGACCATGGCACATCCGCCTTTGTTAAGTTGCGAATTGGAGCCATCACGTCAGAGATATGGGGCAGAAACTTTACCAAATAATTCACGAATCCTCCCAATCGTTGCACTCCCTTAATGTCTGTTGGCCGTGGCATATCTTTTATGGCTTTTATTTTCTCAGGATCTGGAAGTAAACCCTCACTGGTTATCCTGTGACCCAGAAATGATACAGATGTTTGCTGTAAATGCATTTTCTCAGCATTCAATCGCATCCCACGATCACGACATCTTTGCAACAGCCTTCTGAGTTGTCTATCATGGTCTTCTGTTGCTTCTTCCATCATTTTACCAATCCCGACCACTAGAAGATCGTCTGCTTTGTTGATGATTCCTTTCAAATCGGCCACATTATTATATAGTTCTCTTTGAAATATTTCCGGGGCTGGAGCAATTCCAAATGGTAAAACCTTCCATCGAAACCGACCATATGGAGTGGTAAAAGTGGTCAAGCAACTGCTGGCTTCATCTAACTTCAGGTGCCAAAATCCGTCCCTTAGATCAAGAGTTGAGAAAATTTTGCTATCAGCAAGTTTTGGGAGGAGATCGTCCAGTACTGGAAATGCTCCCGTTTAAGAGCCTTATTTAATGGTCTGGGGTCAATACATATCCGTAACTTTTCATTTTTTTTTTTGATTACCAGTGATAAGGCACTTACCCATGGTGTTGGCTCGTTCACTGGTTCAATTACCTTCTTTTTGACCAGTCTTTCTAATTTGGCTTTCACTTTTCCCTTGATAGCCACTGGTATTCTTCGAGCTGCTGCAACATGTGGTGTTACGTTGGGGTTCACCTCCAGATGAACCTCTCCAGGTAACGTACCCAATTCTTCCTGGAATACATCCTGAAATTCGGATATGATGCTCTCCGGGTGCTGGCTGCTGTCTTTTTGAGATATGTTTGTATCCCTCTTAAATTTGTCATTGTTCACACTAATGAATTCCATTTGCTGGGTGGCATTCGCTTCAAGTAGTGGATGGAAGTCTTCCTTTACAATGACAAACTTCACTGCATACTTGAGCCCGGTTTTGGGTTTATCATTTTTATCCGATATTCTCCTAACGGTTTCATTTGTGACCCGTTCCACATGACAAGGGTCTTATTGGACTGCTCAAGTGTTTTTCTCGCCACATGTTTCTCGTTCAGGATGTTTACTGAAGCTCCACTATCTAGCTGAAAAACAACTGGCTTTCCTTTGACCATCATTTCTGCCTTTATCACTTCAGGTCTGATGGAATTGATTCCTTCTTTCGTGGTCACACTGTCCACGTGTCCATAGTCCGAACCATCACTACTGCTATTGCTATCATCTTGTTTCCCAACAAACCGAATATTCTTTTTTCTTGATTTGCATCTTTTTGCAAAGTGGTGTTTTCCATTGCATTTGAAACACGTCTTCCCAAAAGCTGGACAAAACTCTTTTCCGGGTTCATGTTGCAATGCACACGCCCTACACCCTCTGTTACTTTCTGTGGTTGTTGGCCCTCCCTTAGGTTTCAAGTCCACTCTGTTAACTGCCTCGGGTCTCAGAATTATCGACTGTAGCGTTGCATTTTCCGATAGTTTGCATATGTCCATGCATCTCTGTAAGTCCAATGTCTCATTTTAAGCAGTTCAGCTTGGGTGTGGGGTTATATACTCCAAGAATTATCTGGTCTCATAGTATGGAAGAGACGCAATTCTCACAGAAATTGCATGTCTTTATCAACGTACGGAGTGCTGTGATAAATGCTTCCACTGTTTCACCTTCTCCCTGTTTTCTTGTGTGGAAGATATATCGTTTGTATGTCTCATTAATTTCTCCAATGGCATACTTATCGAACGCTTGGAGAATTTCATTGGGTGTTCTCTCTTCTTCCGGAGTCCAAAATTGAAATCCATAATATACTTTTAACGCTTCGTCTCCGAGTGTATGCAGCAACATCGCCGTTTGGTATGGCATTGGCTGTCTCGCTGGATACGTGATGATAGCATAGTTATTCCATCTTAATTTAAACAGCTTCCAGTTCGCTGACAGATTATTTTCCATACACAGGGTGTTTGGGGGTTGTATCCCCGCCACTGGTCTATTTATCCATTCCAACATCTCCAATACAGGTCCGTCACCGCCAAGGGACATTACTCTAGCGGTGTAACCTGAGATTAGTTCCTCATGCAACAAAGAATTCAACACCAATCTCATCCCCCAAACTGGTGTAAATTGTGCATTGCCGGTTATCACTGTTCACATCACTACCGCATATATCTCTAGTGGATACTGGATGCACACAGTCACTGGTCTGCAAGGTGTGTTGCAAGGAATAGACGATGAAAGTGATCCCGGTGTTCACAGCAGATGCAAGCACACTTAGCTGCTGTGGAATAGGAATGGTACAAGTGAACCTTGGTGCAACGCGGAGCATTAGCATAGAAGTCTTAGTTGTGGATGGCTATTTACTGGGATTTGATTTATTGCTTGGGCTGGACACAAGGAGTAGTTGTGTCTAGTGCAGGTAAGATGACTTTCCAACATTGTACCACATTTGTTATGTAACATTCACGTCGAGACTTTTATTTCCCATAGCTTATACTAAACAAAGCAGATTATCTGTCTGTTATGCTACATCATCAGATTACAACATTTCTTGTGAACAACCCATTTGGAATCTCTGAACATTGATTCTTAGATGAAAATGAAAAGCAACGGACTTAGACCGCCCCCGAATGACTTATTGGCTTGGGTTTTTTTATAGCCGTTGAGCGAAACTAAATTGTTGCTTTGAGGTAAGACGGATGTAGTTCATTATTAGACTTGCAATCGAAAAGTCTTGAGTTTGCTTTTCAGGTAGACCCGAATCATACGCTTGTGTGCTTCTGTGCATGCTCGGCACACTCCTTCCTGATCTCCAGATCACACAAATGACAATGCTGGCCAGGTCGTTTCCTCCTGGTACTTAGCTTTAAAGGTACAGGCTCAGAAACTTCCTCTGTGGTGTCTGCGTCTACTGTATCATTGAAGTCTTCTTGCTCTAGATCATTGGGTGCATCATCTTCTGAGGATCTTTCTTCATCTGGTTGTTCATACAGCAGTGGGGCTTTGTCATCTGACGAGTTAAGTTTGTCACTGATTACACAATTATATTGGCATACTAAGTACATATCCTTTATGTGGTATGGTGTTCCATTAACTGAGGCCGAGTGTTCCCTATTCATTTTATCACTGTTTCTGTACCGAACTGCATCGTACATCTTCCCTGTGGATTCTTCACCCAAATCGCATCTCTTTGTATTCAATTTTCACCCCAAACAAGGCCCAGTGCCACTTTGAAGTAGGGGGCTACTATCGGGGACATAATTTGTAGAGGCATTATGAAGAGAGATAAGTAGAAAGATGTTTGTACACATTACACTTGAACTTCTGCATATTAGTAGAGTTGGGAAAGCAGAATCATGGAAGGGAGTTCCAAAGACTTGAAGTTCTGAGGAAAAAACTATTGGAGTAAAAGACTTTCAACACCTAGGGATCTCTACTGTAAAGTTGCTTGTCGGGTTTGTCGGCGGTAGTCACGTCAAGGAGATACAAGTGTTTGCAGTTTGTCAGAGCATTCACCATTAAAGTATTTATAGAATAGGCAGAGGGATGTGTTCATTTGTTTTTCTCCTCATGCCTATTATAGAGAGTGGTGTAATCGGCAAATATATCCATCTCCGAAACAATTTTATCAGGGAGGTCATTTATGAATATCAGGAATAATAATGATCCAAGGATAGACCCCTGAGGTACTCCCGCATTTATATCATATTGTTTAGATGTACGACAGTTGAGGACTACTTGGATTTTCTCTTACTTAAGAAGGATTTAATTACATTATGTATTCTTCCAGTGATACCATATTTAATTACATTATGTATTCTTCCAGTGATACCATATGATATAATTTTCCTTAGAAGACCATCGTGCTATACCCTGTCAAAAACCTTACATATATCAAGGGTTACCGCTCTACCTTCCCCTGTTTTGTCCAGTGAACGGTATATACGTTCAGAGACTACAGTTAAGATATCTGCTGTTGAACGGTTGCCTAAATCCATATTGTTTGTCGGTCAGGAGTTTAGTAGCTGTTAGTTGTTGGACTAGGGCTTGATTAACTAAGGACTCAAATATTTTGGCGAAAAGCGGAAGGAGGCTAATGGGGTGATAATTTAGTGGGTCAGTTCTTTCACCAGAATTCTTGAAGACTTGTACCACAGAAGCAGTTTTCCAGCAGTCGGGAAAGCAAGATTTATTAAGGAATTTATTGTAAAGTTTGGAGAGAACTGAAGCAACCTCAGCAGAGCATCTCCCTCTTTGTATAGATTAGCAACTGTAGTGTCGGGAACCATCACTTAAACGATACCCTTGAAACAGATCTTATATGTGTAAAGCATATTTGCAAGTGCCGTCATGGCCGTCTTCTCGTCCTTGGGCGTGACATTGCCCCGTACACTGCTGCTAAGATCGTGCACGTTGTTCATGTCGCAATGCACTGTATTGTGCGATGAGACCTCTCAATTATTCTGTTTCCGAAGTTAATTTGCGTACCGTTAACGGCCTTTGTTATCTTGCGTGTTCTCAGCATTATGAGTTTATTCAATTTCTTCCAGGTATTTAAATTTATTATCGAAAGGTCTGAACGCGAATCGAGTTGCATTTTTATTTCTTTATCATTAATTTTTATAGTCACATATTTTCGAAATTCTTCTCTTTCTTTTCATCTCCGCCAAACACTCAGAATTTGTGCTTAATTTTATTTCTGCAATGAGTCTTATTTTGTGTCCTATTTTTTTTTTTACATATTAAAATTTTTCTTGATAAATATAGATAGTCCTTAACCCAATGCAAAGTATCACATCGATTACACGGAGCCATTGTCGTAATGCTTAGTTCCAGACAGTATTAAAGTCACAGGGGTTTTATGTTATTATTATTAGTAGTATTATTATTATTATTATTATTATTATTATTTATTTATTTATTTATTTAGATACTAAAGAACAAACGTACATGTATATTTGTTTTCGGTAGAAAACTATCCCTATGTGAATTTAATAATACTAATAATAATAATAATAATAATAATAATAATAATAATATATACATATATATATATATATATATATATATATATATAATATAAAATCTTCTCATTGAAAATTTTTTCATATCTTAAAAAAAAAACATGATAAGCCTATAAGAAAAATATACAAAATTTTAATTATCCGATAAAGAGTACAAATAAACAAGAAAACCCTTATTCCATGGAGTTTCGAGGAATGCAATTCATATCATCAGAGGGAAGAAGTTTACAAGATATACAATAATTTTTGCAGGTTAATGTATTAAAGAAGCCAAACAATATGAAAGTAACCATATTTGCATCAAAAAGTTATTTACCAATTATTGACAGTTTATAGGGATTCAATGAGATTAAAAAATAAGAAACGAGGAAAGGTGAGAAAAGAGATCCAAAACCCAATAAAAAAACGATAAAATTCAGAAAAGGAAAAATCCGAAATGAGTCCATTAAAAATTCATAGGTTATCCATTAGAAAACAGAATTATAAATGTCCATGGTAAAATACAGCTTCCAGAAAAATCATTCGTTAATGGAGAGTGAAGTTCATTTCTTTTTATATAACATTTTTTTTTTAAGATATGAATAAGGAAAATGGAAGCGATAAAGTGGTGATTCAAAATGAAATTGAAAAATAGGGTGGTAGAAGAAAGAGAAGAAAAACGAAAAATATAAATAAGAACAGAGAATAGGAAGAACATTGGGAAGTTGAAAAAAGAGGGGAAAAAGAGAGATACACATAGTTAAGGGAGGATGAGAGTCAGTTTTGGGAAAGAAACTTTGTTCATGGAATTCGTGTTTAGGTTTAGGAACCGATAGAGAATGAGGGATTTTATTGAGAGTGATTTTGGCTACATGAGTTTGTGTGTGTGTGTGTGAAATGTAGGGATTAGGGCAGCGAGATGTTGGTTCACGTTGCACTTGAACTTATGCATGTCAGTACAGTTGGGGAAGCAGTGACCTGGAATGGAATTCCAAAGTCTAGCAGTTCTGGGGAAGAAACTACTGGAGTAGAAAGATCTTTTACATCTAGGGATCTCTACAGTGTGGGGGTGGGATTTTGCAGCTTGACGGGTCTGTCGAGGGTGTTCACGACGTTGGGGCACAAGTGCTTGCAGTTCTTCAGAGCATTCACCATTATAATACTTGTAGAACAGGCAGAGGGATGCAACATTTCGACGATGGGACGGAGGCTGAAGTTTAGATGCCAGTTTAGGGCCTATCAGATTTGCGACTCTCTTTTGAACCCTTTCAAGGAGCGAGAGACTAGTAGCCGATGCACCGGCCCAAATATGACAGCAACACTCCATACATGGGCGAATAGTGGCCTTATAGAGGTACAGGATACTTTCGGGTGTTAGAAGTTTTCTAGCACGGTAGAGAGAGCCCACCTTCCTCGCAGCGGCCCTGGCAATGCCCTCGATGTAATTGTTCCAACTCATGTTTCCTGTGAACGTTAGGCCAAGGAGCTTGAAAGACGTACTCTCAGATAAAGAGTTGTTGGCCATTGCTATAGGTGGTAGAGAAGGTTTCTTGTAATTATTGAATGAAACCAGTTTTGTCTTGGTGGCATTGAACGTTACCATCCATTTTTGTCCCCATTCCACTACTGATTGGAGGTCATCCTCTAGTGTTTCTGCCATTACTTTAGATATATGTTCATTTGTTTTCCTGTCGTGCCTGCTATAGAGTGTGGTGTCATCAGCATATATACCCATCTCAGAGGCAATTTTGTTGGGGAGGTCATTTATGAATATCAGGAACAGCAGAGGTCCAAGGATAGACCTCTGGGGCACTCCCGCATTTATATCATATTGTTTAGATGTACGACCGTCGAGGACAACCTGGATTTTTCTCTTATCTAAGAAGGATTTAATTATGTTAAGTATTCTACCAGGGATACCGTAAGATCTAATTTTCCTGAGGAGACCCTCATGCCGTACCCTGTCAAAAGCCTTAGATATATCTAGAGCTACCGCTCTGCCCTCTCCCACTTTGTCCAGTGAATGGTATATGCGTTCAGAGATTACAGTAAGGATGTCTGCCGTGGAACGGGCTTGTCTTAATCCATATTGATGGTCGGTCAGAAGTTTAGCATCTGTAAGGTGCCGGACTAGAGCATGGTTAATTAAGGTCTCAAATATTTTGGCAAAAAGTGGGAGGAGGCTAATAGGGCGATAATTTAATGGGTCAGTTCTTTCGCCAGAATTCTTGAATACTGGTACCACAATTCGATTGCAGTTTTGAACCATTCAGTGGTCTCGGTTGCACACTGTTCAGCAGGGAGAGAAAAAATATTTCCCCACGGGGCGTCTCTGATAAGATCTCTGATAGCTTCCCAGTCAGCCTTTTTATAATATCTCGTTGTTTTGAGCACTGGCTCTTCAGTTTTGGGTCTAGAGTTTAGGGCGATTTCAACCATTATCACCGCATGATCAGCGTTCCCAAGTGGGCTGTCGGCTTTCGTTATGAGTTGCGCTGCCTGCTGCATCTGTGTAAGTAGAGAATCCAAGCCAGTTTTTGTGATAGACATTAAAGTCGCCAAATACATGTACTTGGGCGCTAGTGTCGAAGGAGAGTGCTGTGTCTATGCTGTCAGATACTTTGTTTATTATGGTGCAGTCTTGGGTCGAGGGAGAGCGGTAGAGAAAGTAAAAGTAGCTAATGTTGTGTTGCATGATTAGTCTAAAGCACATAAAGGCTTGATCATCCGTTTCTAGGTTTGTTTCTCTAGTCAAGGGAAGGGTATTACGAATGTAAACTCCAAGTCCGTGCATATGTCTGTCAGAGTCCTTACGGCAGAGTGGGAGATATCCAGGCATGTTAAAGTAGTTAGAGGGGATGGAGGAGTGTAGGTTAGTCTCACTTAGTGCTAAGATATCCGAGGTATTTGTTAGGAGAAATGCTTCAACATCAGCTTAATTAGTTCTAAGCCCACGGATATTTGTGAACGCAAGCCTCAAGGGAGGAGGCAAGTTGGATTTGTTTGACCCTAAGCCTGGTTTAAGCTTATTTTTAGATTGTACTGCCATGAAAATGGTGATAGAGTAGAGACAGGATCGCAACGTCTTTTCTGTGGAAAAGAGGTTGCAGAGAAGAGAAAATGGTCATCGCCTATTAGATTACGAAGTCTGTTTTGAACACTGTCAAGGCAGGATAGGGTGCTTTGAGCAGTTGCTGCTCAGATTGGGCAACAGAACTCAATGCTAGGACATACTTGGCTCTTATATGGGTAGAGAATTGCTTCTAGTGAGATATCTACTATTGCGATAGAATAATCAAACCATTTTACCAGCGACCTTGGCAACAGATTTGATGTATGTGCTTCATTTCAGGCCAGGAGTTAAGGTCAAACCAAGAAGTTTGTCTAAACATCAAGTATCCTTATAGCAAGAGCCGTTCATTTCAACAGCGGCCAGATGTGAGTCCGAGCGTTGATGATGGAAAGAGAGATGCTTGGTGTTCGATTCATTAAAATCAACCAGCCACCCTTTTCCCTGTGTTACCGCGTGTTCAATATAAAAGAAGAGAGAATCAGAGAGATCTTGGTCCCTACTGCTCCTGAAGTCTTATTTATTCAAAAGAAACCCACTAAAGTAGTTGCCTAATTTACATATTCAATTAAAGAAAATCCATTTTTTTAATAATTTGCTTCGTGTTATTAATCGATTTTAGTAACAGAATTGGTTAATTGTTGTATTTAGAAATATTATTTAAAGTTGTTTTATTTTACTTTAATTTATTTTTAATTATTTGCTAAAGCCAACATAAATAAAGTTACTTCCGTTTATTTAAAAAAGATTTATGAATAAAATTCAAATCTAATTCAGCAAAACGCGGCTCACAACTGTTAACAGAGGAATATTTAAAGAGGACCAAAGAAATGTGTGTATGTGTGTGTGTGTTTGTGTATGTGTGTGTGTTTGTGCGTGTTAGTTTTTTAATCCCAAAACACTTACGACTTTGCCTCCTGATTGAATTAGGAATTTTCCAATGAATGACTTGAGACTAAAGTTTTTGATATTTTTAATAGTTTTAAATTTTGAAAAAAAAAATTAAGATAATGAATCTTATACTTACATATACAGTCTGCTGGGCTTTTTGATTGTGTCGATAATGTTGTATAATTTTCTGGACATTTAAAGCACAAGCCTGTGGTGACATGCGGCTGAAAATAACCTTGCAGACAATCTTCGCATTCATTGACTGCATCGTTTCGGAATTTTCCAGCTGGACAATTTCCTGTGAATAAGAAAGATATACATTAGACAAATGAGCAAACGTTTACTATGTGTTTAGGCAAATCATATATAAATGCTTAATATGTGTTTAGATAAATCATATATAAACAAACGCTTACTATGTGTGTAGACAACCATGTATAAACGCTTAATATGTGTTTAGACAAACCATAAACGCTTAATATGTGTTAGATAATTCATATATAAACATTTACTATGTGTTGCAACTTCAATAGAGTTAGGCCTAGCATGAGGACTGAAAGACCGTTTTTAAAAAACGTTAGGTCACAAAATATTTCATCATAACTAAAAACATCACCTGATATGACAAAAATTATATAAAAATGGAACATACAGAATATATATTACTCTCACTTAATGCTAAGTTGTAGTCCCCTGGTCTTGGTCTATTTGTTCTGAAAAAAGTGGTAGTAGGAAGGCAGGCTCAAACCCATACCGCAAAGGAGGAAGAGAACGGGGAAAACCTGACGTCTTTGCTGTTACGGCCACCGCCAAAACGGAAGTGACTTTAGTTTAAATTAAGGCTAGACAATCGAAAGGACAGGATGATTTTCGAAAATATCAGCAAAAAAGCGACCCCCCTCTTAAAAAAAAGCGCAGTTGAAAGTGAAGATATTAATGTTTTTAACTTATTTTTCGGTATTTATCGTCTGAAAGGTCGAACTTCAAAGTAAAAACGTCGCATCTGTCGAAAGTTTTAGGTAGACATGCAAACATACATACATGCATTTATATATTGGTAACTAAACATTTTCGACCCACGCCGATTAAAAAACTTGGCCTATCTCTGAATACCCTTAATGTAAAATTTCAAATGTTTAGGCCAGAAATTGTCTGAGTAATTTGGTAGAGACCGCAGAGGTTAAATTTTTTAAAACGTTGACCCCTATTATGACCCCTTAACATTTATTGTTTTGGGCTCAAATCAAGTTATTAAGTTAAATTCATGTGCAAGGAATCTATGTCTAAAATTTTAATTGTTTATACCCAAAATTCGTGGAGGAGTTTGGTAGAGTTCTCAAAGGTCGAATCGTTGAACTTTGACCCCTTAACAGCCAAATTTCTGGCCGAAGGCGGATTACAAAGATGTTCCCGCATCTCAGTAACCTGTGTATCAAATTTCAAGTCTGTAGACTTAAAATTGACAGAGTTATTGCGTAGGGAAATGTACACAGACACTTCCCTTATATATATAATATTTTTTATTTTTACTTTTTTTATTATTTTTAAAACAGTAATCTACGTACACGCGTGTTTCGAGAACTCTCATAAGCGTAGCTCAACTGTTTCTAGGGATCGAACTTCAGACTATGTTCACACAGTCCGGCGCCTTAGCCGCTAGGCCACGAAACCTAGATGAATTTACTGTTTATTTTTATCGCTTATAAATTTAGATTTGTTTTTTTTTCAAATGATAGATTCGGTTAATAATGGCTTCGCCTCGAAGCTAGATTTTAGAAAGTTGCCCTAATTAGTTT
>NW_027633881.1:0-10000 GCF_053919585.1 Euprymna scolopes
AATGTCCAACCATGCATTTGAAAGCGAACTACAACAGTATTGACGTTTATGATACTGATGCTACCGAGGATTCGCCTTCGACAAACATACCATTATGTATTTTTTCCCCTATCGGGCTGGGGTGTGATCCTGTGCAGTTCTAGGAAGTTCCTTTTATTGCTTTTATTTCCTTTTATTGCTGATCGTTTCATACAGACCGCGTTAGTAAGTGTGTTAAATGAAGAACTAAATTCCATCATTGCGGACCCCACCATAGCTTGAGGTTAACGCTTATGAAAGAAAAGAAGCTTCACGCGTCCCTGCTGAGGGGAAATGCCGGCGAGGCTGCTCATTCAATTTCGAAGGCCAGATTGCTCTTTCGTGATTCTGGCGTTTGAATCCTAGCATTCCGACCTTGTGTCACACCTTCACGAGGGGGGGGGTGAGACTAACATACTAAATACCGTTCCTTTACAAATTGTTGTGGGAGTATCGACGTTGCCCAGGATGAAAATAATTGATATCCTTAGTATAACAGGGGTGCTCCAAACGGAACATCATGTCGACCCGGGCAACGCCGGGTACCTATGATATATATATATATATATATATATATATATATATATATATATATATATATGTGTGTGTGTGTGTGTGTGTGTGTAAGGATTTCGGATTTCCCGATAGACTTCTAAATGGCCGGGGCGATTTTTTGAAATTTCACACAAATGTACCTTATGAATCTGGCAATGTTCTAAGATAGGTTTTATATCGGAATGTCTCCGATAAGTACCGATAATCGGTAATCGAAAAAATCCGATGAAAGAAGGAACAGACCATTTAAACTAAAGTTAACACCTTACGCAACGCAACATCACAAGTGCATTTGAGAAGTTTTATTCCGTAAAAGCAGAAAGACTCGGTATATAAAATCACCAGTAAGTTCTTTGATATGACAGGGCCGCGTTCAAAATGAATGTTCCTGTTTAGAGCACAACTGTCATGATACTGACTTTTGAATTTTAAACTTTAATTCAAGTCATTATATATAAAAAATAATCTTTAAAACATCAACAGTAAGTTTTCGACAAAGCAATACAAACTACAGTAGAATCCCGTGATACAGTAGGCCTAGGATACAGTTTGTTCAGGTTACGATGTTTTTCCGAATCCTGGTTACGGTATTTGCCCCACCTTACGATGTTATTTATAATGTTATTTGATGATATACATGTGTATTATTTACTGTACTGTATTTTGTTACCAATTTTTAATGCCATATCCTGGGGTTCTACTGTGTAATATACTGTTCAATAAGTTACTTTTAGAAGGCATGTGGTGCTTCCGCCCAGTGCACCGCAGCGGGTCACTAACTAGAGCAGGAAATTAATCAATTTGATTGAAAAATGGTAAATCTCACCGGGTCTTTCGTCTAGTATGTATGTATATATATATATATATATATATATATATATATATATATATATATATAACGTTAGGTATCTTTATATGTTTGCATATTGTATGTACTGGATTTCTCGTTAACTAATAAACGAAATATTGGACCATCACTGCGATGTGTCAGACGTCTAAATGCGAACTATATTTAGTTTAATTAAGATGAATGTAAATGAATTACACGGATGGTTGGATTGAAACTGTTCATGCACATTCAGGGAGCTTTTTAAGCAATTTTAGAGGCATGATATATGCACCCCAATTTACTTTCAAATTCGAATGCTTGTAGATATTACTCTCATTTTTTCTTAACACATGAGCTGGGCTATTAATGTTTCGGTTATAAATATCTTTAGCTCTAACAACCATTGCTCTTATTATTTTTCAAACTTTTGTTTGCGTCGAGAATGAAAAACGCACTTTTTGTTTCAGAAAACCAAGGTCATGAAACTATAAAATCTGCTCAACTATATGCGACGCGACCTTTTGCGAGCAATTCAAATCAAAACTTGATTCATTTAGAAAAATTTAATGCAAATGTATCTAAGCTAAGGTCAAGTTTTAAGGATTATATTTTCATAATGCTGCAAATCTTGTGTCTAATGATAAACTATGTATTCTACTGGTTTCATTGTCTTAGTATCTGATAGAAGGCTGTTCGGCAAGTTTCAGATTATTGGATGTTTGTTGGTTGCTGGGTTTTAAAGTATGCCAAGCTTTGTTAGGACAATTTATGCTGGAACCGTTCGTATGTTTTGTATACGAATAACTAGATTGTAGATTACACACACACACAAATATATATGTACATATTTACACACACACATATATATATATGTCTATATCTCTCTATATATACATTATTTAGTGTGAACCTTTTCAAGCAAATTAACTGCTAATTATATCAAAAGACGTTTGACATGTATAACATTATAGACAAAGCATGCTTGCATATATATACACACAAACTAAATATATAAACTTAAATTTATATTGATATTTTTATATATAATTTTATTGAATTTAGGTTTACAAAATTAGCATTAGTTGCGACAATGAATTTACTGTTTCCGTCTAAAAATGACTTCACAAGACGACAAAACAATCTCTGATCTTAATCGACTGAAATTAGACCAGACGCTGCTTTTGGCACCTGATGAAGTCTTTTGAGACAAGAACAGTATATTTATTGTTGCGACGAATGCTAATTTTCTTTACCTAAATTGAATAGAATAATATTTTTCGATTTTTATTGAGCACTTTCCGCAACCTCGTGAAATTCAATGATTTTACTATATATATATATATATATATATATATATATATATATATATATATATATATATACAGTGCACGTAAAAGTTTACAATACACATTTGAAACGGTCAGATTTGTATTTCTAGCTTCCAAATGGTAATGAAACTTTTTATAAACATTAGAAAATGTATTGAAACTAAGATAGGAACAGTGGGAAAAATAAAAAGAAAATAACAATTTAACACAACGCGAAGAGAAAACTCAATAACTAGGACTGCAAAATTTACAACACATATCAAATTCATAATTTCTCAATAATTTTATGACCGTTTATCTATGATAAAATGTTTAGAAGCTTCTAGAATGTTTAGAAATATGCAATTGTGTTGTGAGACCGGACCTCACCCCATAATGGATTCGTCCAGATCTTATATAACCAGCTCCTAGGGCTGGTACGGTGGAGCAAGATCTCAACGGATATTGTACCTCGGGAAGCGAGACCTTACTGATATCTGCAACTACTACTATTCTCTTGATCTTTGTCTATAGTATTGTACCTTTTCTTAATACACTTGTAAACCACCTACTACGTGTCGTTCTTGTTGACTGAACTGATCCCCACAAAAACTAGACATCGAATAAAGACGTCATGGGAAAGAATAAATAGATTAGTCAAGAGCTCAGAAAACGAATTGTAACTCTTCACCAAAGTGGATTAAGATATAGAACAATATCCAAACATTTGATGGTTCCATTAAATTCTGTTGGAACAATAATTAGGCACTGGAAGTATCACAAATCAACCCTTTCTTTAGCCAGATAAGATCGTCCTCGAAAAAGTAACCAAACGTATTGAAAGGTTATTAACTAAGAAATTAATGAATTCGCCTAGAATTACTCTCGGGGAGCTGCAGAAGGACTTAGAAAACAGTAAAATCAAAATTAGCAAGGACACAAATAGTAGAACCCTTCACCTTAAAGACATCTTCTCTAGATCAGCAAAAAAAAATTACCCTTCCTAAGCCAAAGCATGTTCGTGCTTGGCTTGATTTTGCAAATAAGTATGCAAGCAAGCCTTTAGAGTTTTGGCATAACGTGCTTTGGTCAAATGAAACCAAAATTAACTTGTTTGACACTCCAAAACACCGAAAGTTTGGAGAAAAAAAGGTACTGAATACCAGTCAAAAACACCATTCCAACAGTAAAATTTGGAGGAGGATCCATTATGATCTGGGGTTACTTTAGTACAGGAGGTGTGGGAAAAGTGAAAATAATAAAAGGAAAAATGAATGGAGCACTTTATAAGAGTATCTTGGCGAGAAACCCTAAAGGAAGTGTGAAGTTGCTCAAATTGAAATCAAACTGGATCTTTCAACATGATACCGATCCAAAACACACTGCTAAACTCACACAAAATTGGTTTGATTCAAATAAAGCAAATGTTTTAAAGTGGCCTAGTCAATCCCCCGATCTCAACCGTACGGAGAATTTATGGAGAGAATTGAAATTACGGGTCCATAGAAGAGAACCTTCAAATCTGCGAGAATTTGAGATAATTCGTGTGGAAGAATGGAATAAAATAACACAAGACATATGTAAGAAGTTCGTAAGAGATTACTCAAAACGTCTGCATGCTGTAATCAGCAATAATGGTTATGCTACAAAATACTAGATATTATTTTGTAAATGTGTTGTAAACTTTTGCGTTACTAATTATTGAGTTTTCTTTTCGCGTTGTGTTAAATTATTATTTTTTATTTTTCCCACTATTCTTATCTTAGTTTCAATATATTTTCTATGTTTATAAAAAGTTTCATTACCATTTGGAAGCTGGAAATATAAAAACTGACGGTTTCAAATTTGTATTGTAAACTTGTGCGGGGCACTATATATATATATATATATATATATATATATATATATATATATATATATATATATATATATATATATATATACTTAGGTGATTAGAACAAGAGTCTAAAGAGCAGAGCATATTTTAATGTATTAGTAAATTCATTAATATAATTAAAATAAAATAAAAGAAAACAGTGCTCGTTGTAATGTAGATATATAATAAGCTCGATAGGCATATATATCCTAGAGCTATTTTAATATTAAGTAAGATGATTGATAATTTATAATTAAAATTAAAAATTAAAAACCGGTTTCATAAGGAAGAACAAACCAAATAAATAAATTGTACGATCGTTGCGGAAACGATGTTTTTATTGTGATAGACAATGAGTCTCGGACAATAATTTTATCATATAGTTTTTGAAACAAAGTCGCCTCATCAGCAAAAATATTGAGCGTGGGTTTTCTAAAGACGCCAAAGATAAACCTAGCATTTCTTAAGTAAGGCAGATGGATCTGGAAAATGTTTAAAATATAAAGGAAAATAGTTACTTTTTGATGTTGATAAACAGAGTAAGATAAAAATAAAGTAAGATAAAAATAAAAATAAAATACAATCTGGTTGAAAGGTAAGGTTAAGAGAGTGTAAATTTGAAATATTTTTAATAAAAATATAAATACATTTTAATTGTTCGCCTTCTTAAAGTCGTACGTATCATCGTCAATGCATTCATTGGGATGTTTATCTCATAAGTTGGACGTCAACGAAGCTCTACAACAGTTCCCGAAGTAAGATTTGCACCAAAAGAAGGCTATGCTGACTGTTTGGTGGTCTGTGACTTGTCTTATTTATTACAGTTTTTTTAAGGCAAGTACTGTCAACAACTGGATGGAATGCATCAAAAACTTCGACAAATACACCCAGCATGTGAACAGAAAAAGACCAATTCTCCTTTACGACAATGCCCGACCGCACGTTGTTAAATCGACCATGCATAAACTGAACGAATTGGGCAAGATTAAAAAAAAAAAATTATTACATTTTCACCAAACAAGGAACATTGCCACTTTTGTGTAGGGGGCTACTACCAGGGGCAACAACTACTAGAGTACTATGTAGGGATTTGGGCAACAAGATGTCGGTTCACGTTGCACTTGAACTTCTACACGTCAATACAGTTGGGGAAGCAGGGACCTGGAATGGAATTCCAAAGTCTAGCGGTTCTGGAGAAGAAACTATTGGAGTAGAAAGATTTTTTACATCTAGGGATCTCTACAGTGTGTGGGTTGGATTTAGCAGCCTGTCGGGTTTGTTGAGGGTGTTCACGTCGTGGGGGCACAAGTGCTTGCAGTTCGTCAGAGCATTCACCATTAAAATACTTGTAGAACAGGCAGAGGGATGCAACGTTTCGTCGATGGGACAAAGGCTGAAGCTTAGATGCCAGTTCAGGGCATATCAGATTTGCGACTCTATTTTGAACCTTGTCAAGGAGCGAGAGACTAGTAGCCAATACACCAGCCCAAATATGACAGTAATACTCCATACATGGGCGAATGGTGGCCTTATAGAGGTACAGGATACTTTCGGGTGTTAGTAGTTTTCTAGCACGGTAGAGAGAGCCCACCTTCCTTGCAGCGGCCCTGGCAATGCCTTCAATGTAATTGTTCCAACTCATGTTTCCCGTGAACGTTAGGCAAAGGAGTTTGAAAGATGTACTCTCAGATAAAGAGTCATTGGCCATTGCTATAGGCGGTAGAGAAGGTTTCTTGTAAATATTGAATGAAACTAGTTTATTCTTGGCGGCATTGAACGTAACCATCCATTTTTGTCCCCATTCCACTACAGATTTGAGGTCATCCTCTAGTGTTTCTGCCATTTCCTGAGATATGTGTTCATTTGTTTTCTTGTCGTGCCTGTTATAGAGTGTGGTGTCATCAGCATATATACCCATCTCAGAGGCAATTTTGCCGGGGAGGTCATTTATGAATATCAGGAACAGTAGAGGTCCAAGGATAGACCCCTGGGACACTCCCGCATTTATATCATATTGTTTAGATGCACGTCTGTCGAGGACAACCTGTATTTTTCTCTTATCTGAGAAGGATTTAATTATGTTAAGTATTCTACCAGTGATACCGTATGATCTAATTTTCCTGAGGAGACCCTCATGCTACACCCTGTTAAAAGCCTTAGATATATCTAGAGCTACCGCTCTGCCCTCCCCCGCTTTGTCCAGTGAATGGTATATACGTTCAGAGATTACAGTTAGGAAGTCTACTGTGGAAGGGGCTTGTCTAAATCCATAATGTTTGTCAGTCAGAAGTTTAGCATCTGTAAGGTGATAGACTAGAGCATGGTTAATTAAGGTCTAAAATATTTTGGCAAAAAGTGGGAGTAGACTAATGGAGCGATAATTTAATGGGTCAGTTCTTTCGCCAGAATTCTTGAATACTGGTACCACAGAAGCAGTTTTCCAACAGCCCGGAAAGCAAGATTCATTAAGGCATTTGTTTTAGAGTTTGGAGAGAACTGGAACTACTTTGGCTGAGCACTTTTTTAATAGCACAGCTGGGATGAGATCGGGCCAACATGCTTTTGAAGTGTCAAAATTTTTATGACAGCATGCAACTGAGCAGGGGTCATTTTCAGATCGTCTAGCATGGCGTCTGTCCGCATACGAAATTCAGGTAGTGGGTGGTTGGAAGGGTCCAGTGTGGAGTTTGAGGCAAACCGACTGGCAAGCGTGTTAGCCTTCTCGGTTGCTGAGCAAACAACCTCGTGTTGTAGATCTTCCAGAAGTCACGAGTTCCTAGTTTTTGTACTTCGATGCGTTTTTTAGTGGTCTCCGTAAATTCTCGCTTAGTTGTCGCTATTTCCTTCTTAACGTTACTTCTAGCTTCTATGTACTTCTGTCTGTTTGAACTAGACTTCTGTCGGTTAAATCTGCGGTATGCATTCTGCCTTTGAGCAATGGCAGTTGCACAAGTCGAAGTAAACCATTGGAGAGAGTGAGGCTTGCTATAAAATTTCCGCATGGTAACATGCGCTTCGATTACAGTTTTGAACCATTCAGTGGTCTCGTTTGAGCACTGTTCAGCAGGAAGAGAAAAAATATTTCCCCATGGGGCATCTCTGATAAGATCTCTGATTGCTTCCCAGTCAGCCTTTTTATAATATCTCGTTGTTTTGAGCACTGGCTCTTTAGTTTTGGGTCGAGAGTTCAGGGCGATTTCAACAATTATCACTGCATGTTCAGCGTTCCCAAGCGGGTTGTCGGCATTTGTTATACAATCATCGGGAACTGTGGTCAAAAACAGATCTAGAAGTGATGCGTGTTGTTCTTCCTGATCAGGGAAACGGGTTGGAAACGTAACAATTTGTGATAGTGAGTGAGATATAGAGAAGCTATGAGTTGACTGTCCGCTGCATCTGTTTAAGTAGAGAATCCAAGCCAGTTTTTGTGGTGGAAATTAAAGTCACCAAATACATGTACTTGTGCGCTAGTGTCGAGGAGGAGTGCTGTGTTTATGTTGTCATAGATTAATTTATTATGGTGCAGTCCTGGGTCGAGGGAGAGCGGTAGAGAAAGTAAAAGTAGCTAATGTTGTGTTGTATGTTTAGTCTAAAGCACATAAAGGCTTGAGGATCCGATTCTAGGTTTGTTTCTCTAGTCAAGGGAAGGGTATTACGAATGTAAACTCCAAGTCCGTGCATGTGTCTGTCAGAATCCTTACGGCAGAGTGGGAGATATCCATGCATCTTAAAGTAGTTAGAGGGGATGGAGGAATGTAGGTTTTATCTCACTTAGTGCTAAGATATCCGGGGTATTTGTTAGGAGAAATGCTTCAACATCAGCTAAATTAGTTCTAAGCCCACGGATATTTGTGACTGCAAGCCTCAAGGGAGGAGGCGAGTTGGATTTGTTTGTCCCTAGGCCTGGTTTAAGCTTATTCTTTTTATTGTACTGTCATCATGTTTTTTAAAGAGTTTCAGTTTAGGTGAGCTGAACAAGAGGTTATGCAGAGCATCAGACATGCATCACAAGTAGACCATCAGCTGACCTTTCTTCAATTAGGATTGTGGCCTCAGGAAAGCCCACTGAGGATGAGTGCAGGGTCCCTTTCCATGCGCGACATGGCACTACAAACATCCCTTATATCTTTGTCATACTCTTATGCCCTTTCTCTTCTATCGACTACCACTTTTTAAAGCATCTCAACAACTTTCAGAATGAGAAGTGCTTCAAAAACCTTAGCAATATCAAAAACAAAGTTTTTTTTTTACGTTACTGACATAAGTTCACGTGTTTGTTGTTGGCAAAAGTGTGTTGATTCTGATGGTGCTTATTTCGATCAATAATGTTTTTGTTTGAGACAAGTATGTTCATCTTAATTTAAAAAAATATAATCCGAAAGAACGTTTTTGTCAACAGGATATGTATTGGGTAAAATAAAATATAATAATCGATAAAGAATTGACATTATAACACACACACACACACACACACACACACACACACACACACACACACACACACACACACACATATATATATATATATATGAATCTGCATAAATTAAATTATTAGATTTAGCGTATTTCACGACAGGGTAAGGCCGGACGCCTCTGCTAGCATATATATATACATATATATATATATATATATATATATATATATATATATATATATATATATATATATATATATATATATATATATACATGTGTGTGTGTGTGAAAGTAAGTGGAGTTATCTCCCCTAACGTAATTTTGCTAACAAGATAGATCGCAATATACTGCCATGTTTTATTTAATTTTAGAGTTCACGTAAATCTTCAAACTTATAAAGTTAAGTTTTTTCTTGCTCTGACATTGATATTAAAAGCCTACTTTTTCTGTTCAAAATTATTAAAACGAAATTTCTAATGTACTCAGTCACAGATATGCGAGCAACTACATGGAGGTTTACTAATGTACATATTTCTTTTGAAAAGCCAGCATTAATCAATTACGCATTTATTTTTATGGTTTCTTATTGGATGATTAGTTTCATTTCACTATTTCTCTTAATTCTATTGATGAATAGAGTCTACAATCTATATAAGTGCATGGAATTTTGGATGAAAACCTTTATAGCACACGGAAATATTTATATATATGTATAAAATAAGCCTTGTCGGTGTGTGTGCGCGTAATGTCTCTGTCAAACTCCTCTCTGAATATGTAGTCTACAGAGTTTAAATTTAATATGTAAAGTATTTGGACATATAGCACACTTTCGATTTGCTTTTTAACTTGTAAAATAGCTGCAAAAGGTCAAAATTGAAAAAAAAAACCATTGAGGTTGGACTGGCATAGGTCGACTACATCCGTTATTTTTTTCTGCTCATAATTAAAAGTTACAGATTAAACAGCGTTATGTTTTACAGCGTCAGTTTTTTTTTTGGT
>NW_027633881.1:12500-26868 GCF_053919585.1 Euprymna scolopes
TGAAAATGAGAGATGCTCTCAAAATCTTTTGAGAATAAATACCATAGAAGTTAAAAAATGCCATCTATAAACCAGGTAAATAAATGAAAAAAATATTATTGAATTATTATTACTTATATATTCAATTGCTTACAACGCCGTATAATTCCTGCATTTTTTTTCGGCTAAAAACCCAATCGAAATTTTACTACAAGCCCAAATACCCTGTATATAAAATTTTGGTCACACAAGTCCAAATAGTCTATACATCAAACTTAAACTCTGCATATCAAATATTTAGATTATGGTAGCGAAGTTCGCACACGCAGACCAATATGATCTAACATGTATATATATATATATATATATATATATATATATATATATATATATGTATATATATATATATATATATATATATATATATATATATATATATATATATATATATATCGACTGACATTAATCGTGACACCCGAAAGGATAAAACACTAGTGTCTGAAGGAATTTAATAATAATTATAGTAAATAATAATAATGTCAGCCTCTTTAAGAAACTTCTTTCTTATAGTTGAGCACTTTCAGTTGTAACAAAGTTAGCTAATACGCGCATATCGTAATATAATGATCAGATCACTCTCTGACTGACGCTAAACGCATCTAATAAGAATAAATGTTTAATTTCAACGGTATCCCTCGCGGTTTATGTAGCCTAGTGGTTCGGGTCCTTGCTAATGAAGCCAGACATGACTTCTGTGCCGGGATTTGAATCTCTCCACTGGCGTTTATCGTGACACCCTGCACTGATGATTACCGAAAGGATGAAACACTAGTGTCTGTAGGTATTTAATAATTATTATAGTAAATAATATATATATAATTATTTATTATAATAATTAATAAATATAAAATACCTACAGACACTTGTGTTTCATCCTTTCGGAAATCATAAATATAGATTCGAACCCGGCAACAGAAACAGTCTTTGGCTACATTCGTAAGCCTAATTCATAACCTAATCCATTCAGCTACCGTTAACCGCGAGCAATACTGTTGAAATTTTAACATTTATGTTTAAATGTTTTTAACGTCTGTCAGAATGATCTAATCATCATATGATGATCTGCACATAAGAGCTAAATTGACCGACTTTTTATTTCAACTGAAAGTGCTCAACGAAACGATACGAAACGAGTTTCTTAAAAGGGGCTGGCACAATTATTTACTATAATAATTATTAAATAGTGAATACCTGCAGACATTAGTGCTTCATCCTTTCGGGAATCATCAGTGATATATATATACTGGACGGATGGCTTCCACATTTTGGTATAATTTGTTTACTATATCCATGTGCGTTTTTATATATTTTTTTTAATTATAACCTTATACTTAATTTTTCTTTGTACCGATAGGCGATTTTTTTTATTTAGGGACAATTATTTATTACCGCTTCCTGTCATGTGACCAGTGTTTCTAATTTAGCGGTTTTCCTGCTAGATCTGGAGATTTCGTTTACAATCTAGCGGGAAATTCTAGAAAATCTGGAGATATTTCGCACCCACACACCCGCAAGCGCTTGAAAATACTTTAAAACATAAAATAAATTCAATCATGTAAGTAAAAAAAAAGTAGCATTTATTGCCTTTGGTATCAATTATTTATTGATTATTTGTTTTGTTTTTCACCTTTTTTTCGGCTAACCATTCGTAAATCTCACTATAAAATCGATTTTTCCAAGTACATTTTAGGTGGGGGGGCCTTATAACCTTCGAAGTTTAGTTTAAAATACGAAATTTAGAAGTATTTAGTCGAAAATTGTAAAAAGCAAGAAACAACAGCAAAAAAAATATATCAATACAGTAGAATTTAATTATCTACCAACCTAAATACTTTTAATATGCTAAAACAAAGTTTTTTTTTGTTTTTTATTTTTCTAATTTCAAAATATGTTGCACCATTATTGTGATGTTTAATTTGCAGTATATTTCAATTTAACTTTTATTATAAAAAGTTTGAGTTTATAATTTGTTTCCATCAAAAAAAAAATACCCTCTCTGAAAAAACAGGTAAAACTAGTTGATAAAATACGGGAGCTAACCGCTTCAATATAATTCCAGAAACATATAGTGAGAAAACACGGAACATTTTATATAGTGAATATACAATATTTATAATTTTTTATGGTAGGAAGTGAAAATAGGGAGTTCTTTTTTTTTGGGGGGGGGATTAGCGATTTTTGAAAATTTCAGATGATAAAAGTAAAAAAATCTAGCGATTTTCTGGACATTTCTTTCTCCTGATCTCGTGGGTTTTTTTAAAAATCTCAGTTGACAACATTGCATCACTAGAAAACACTACAGGCTTAATGTAAACAGAATGTGTTTACAATATCGGTAAATTTTCAATGGGTTTAATTACATGATTATTGATAATGAAACCATGTGATTGAAATTTAATTTAAATTAACCACACGTGGTCGCTTGGTAGGTACACACAAAATGAATGCTGACGCTCAAAGTGTATAGACATTTTGACTCCTCCCTTTACTTAAAAATTCACCAAAAATCAGGAAATTAACGAATTTTAATGAAAATTGCAGTATTTTTCAAATAATGATCGCAGAATATAATGAACTAATTATTTTTACTTAACTCTTAGTGAAAATGTTTTATTTTGTTTAAACAAAAAATACCTTTACTAAAGTTATGGTTTTCAGTAGTAAATAAAAAACGCAAGAATTTATTTTTGCTTTTATAAAGCATCGTAATTTGTAAAAATAAAAAATAATTTTTACAGTAACATTACGAAAAAAGCCCCTAAAGTCCGTATTAATGAATTCGATATAACTGGAAGAAAAATGAATTCTCGCATACTATGCAGGAAATTAAAGATTCAATTAGATTCCTATTTCAGTCACCTAAATTATTGGTAAATATCCAGATACGCTACTACAAACCGCCGACCACTCTAATTTGTTTTTTTTGATAGGTAATTGAGGTCGCTGACAACGAATCTGATAGTCAAACTTGGGGCAAATTTACCGTTTGCATAGTATTAACTCCTGAACCCACGAACTACTGTCCACCATTTTGAAGCTTCCGGTTACGCTACGCGCGTGCGCGCAGTCCACCATTTTGTAGCTTCCAGTTACGCTACGCGCGAGCGCGCAATCCACCATTTTGCAGCTTCCGGTTACGCTACGTGCGAGCGCGCGTTGTAGCAATCTACGCTACGTGCATTCTCAGATGGCGGAAAATTTGAAATTAAATATAAAAGTTGGGGGGGTAATTATTTTTTTTCGGTAAATATCCAGATACGCTACTACAGAACACCGACCACTCTAATTTGTTTTTTTTTTGGGGGGGGGGTGATGTTAGGGCGCGCGCGCCCACCTAAATATTTTTTTTGGTAAATATCCAGATACGCTACTACAGAACACCGACCACTCTAATTTGTTTGGGGGGGGGGTGATGTTGGGGCGCGTGTGCCCCAACATCACATTCCCCAATCCGCTCGCGTCCCCAATGTACAAAGTAAAATCTTCGGAAAATGTTAAATGGCGTTCTAATTGGTAAATGTCGGTGCGTTACTTACGGAAAATTTGAAAATTCTATGTTCCAGGTATAAAAAAACCAGATAAATTACCCCCCTACTCCAACTTGGTGTGCTTTCCTTTTCTTATTTTATTTCTTTTTCAGCTAAATATAATTTTTCCACCCAAAAAGCGCTATAATGTATTTTTGAAAATTAGAAAATTCTGTGTCCTGGAAAAAATCCCCTGCCCCCAACGTAGTTTGCTTGGTGAAGCCGTCGTTTATGCTACAGCGTGCATGCGCGTAGCATAAACGGCAGCTGAAAAATGGTGGAAAAAGTTCGTGGGTGCAGGGGTATATACCATGCAAACGATAAATTTACCCCAAGTTTGACTATCAGATTCTTTGTCAGCGACCTCAATTACCTATCAAAAAAACAAAAAAAAAACAAATTAGAGTGGTCGGTGTTCTGTAGTAGCGTATCTGGATATTTACCTTTTTTTTTTTCTTGCTTAAAAAAATAGCATTAATACAGTAAGTTAGGTAACATTTGCATAGGATGCTCTGCTTTACGGTTGTAAAAATGGATCGGAAATTTGAATTTCGTTCCCTTTTAAATTCGGTACAGTTTTACATTATGTCCAACTCATCATTCACATTCGACACGTCAACTTTTATAGCTTTTCGGGTATTGTGGCAAGGTTAGGGGTGTCTATTCCGAAAGCCGTTCTTAACATGGGTAGATTGGTAGGCGTGTAAGAAATTTCGTGAAAAATAGTGAATAATTCCACCTCGTTTTTCCAAGCTTATAACTCCTCGAAAAATGTAACTCAAGCCCTAATTTTTTTCCAATTAAAGGAGCAAGGATCAAGGTTTCATTAAAAAAACAAAACAAAAAAAAAAACGTCTTTTTAAAAAAAAAAAGGTTTTAACTTCGGACTTTACAGGTAAATTTCTAAAAAACACTACTTTTTTGTTTTAAATTTGAATATATTATTTATTGACCTTTTCTCTTCAATTTGTGATATATAACACTTTGGTGAATAAATTATTTACTTTTTAATAGACATTTCAAAATGGGGGGGGGGCGTGAATTATTCTACCCCTGTCTTTCCAAGCTTATAACTACTCGAAAGATGTAATTCA
Organism: Euprymna scolopes; assembly: GCF_053919585.1. Lineage (NCBI taxonomy): Eukaryota > Metazoa > Mollusca > Cephalopoda > Sepiida > Sepiolidae > Euprymna > Euprymna scolopes. Next base: position 17,161 of record NW_027633881.1, read on the forward strand.
AGCCCTAATTTTTTTTTCAATTAAAGGAGCAAGGACCAAGGTTTCATAAAAAAAAACAAAAGAAAAAACAAACATGGTTTAAAACAAAAAGGTTTTAAACTTCGAACTTTACAGGTAAATTTCTAAAAAACACTACTTTTTTGTTTTAAATTTGAATATATTACTTATTGACCTTTTCTCTTCAATTTGTAATATATAAAACTTTGGTGTGTAAATTCATTATATACTTTTTACTGGACACTTGAAAATGGGGAGGGGCGTGAATTAAAAAAAAACCTTTGTCTAAAATATTATATTCAGTTTATTGGAAAGAGCATAAAATTTCACATTAACCCTGAAAATATCGTAAAAATAGAATCAATAGAAAAATTTTGATAGATGTTTAAAGTTTAAAAATTGAAAAATATTGAGTTCGTAAAATTCATTACTGTTTTAAAAAATATTTCTATTACTTTTAAAACAACTTTAATAGTTTATTTTGGAAGTATAATCCATAAAGAAAATAAACAACCCACTTTTAAAAGAGAAATTACGAGATTTTTATATTTTATTCGCAGTTTCGTGATAGGGGTGTAAAAAAATTCCTACAAAAATTCTGATACATCTACTAGATTGGAGTGTTTATTCATTGTAAACGTACCCGACAACCTATAAATGTCGACATTTCCAATGTGAATGGTAAGCTGGACTTATGTAAAAAATAACAAAAAGATATACCAAACTGACTTTTTCGTTTAAAAATGGAATTATTTCCCTTTCGTTATTAACTTAAAAAAAAAAAGTTTTAATAAATATTTTGTGTTTTATATACATAAAGTACAATTGTTGAATGTTACTGTTTTGATTATATTCGTTTGGGGGCACAATTAAAAAATTAAGAAAGATTAAAACGAAGCGAAATTTAAGTTTCCGTTCCATTTTTACAACAACCGTAAAACAGTGCATACTCAGCAAGTTTTATCATAATTTATAAGCATATTGAAACACTAAATCAACATTTTATTTATTTTTTTGCATAATTAATGATGGAAGTATTTTTCTGTTTATTTTCTTAACATCTGTTAAAAAAATATAATTTGTACAGTCTATTGAAAAAAAGAATCAAACTTTTCTCTACTTTCACATGTGTTCCATTTTAACAAACTGAGCCATAGCAACGCGAGGCCGGGTACAGCTAGTATATATATATATATATATATATATATATATATATATATATATATATATATATATATACACAGACACCCGGGTATGAACTGTCCAAGCCTCACCTTTTTCTTTAGGTAGTGACATAGTTCACACTCAGACAGTTACAAAGTTCTTGGCAACCCTCACGGATCGCCGAGCTTAATAAAAGCTCAAAGTTCACTACTTGAGTGGTTCTTTGTGAAATTTTGTTAGCATCTAGTGTCTCCCGTCGTACCCCTGCTGTACAAAAGAGTAGATATGCTCTCACCTAGTTCGAATCGCGTATCTATTATGTAGAAGAGTAGATGGAGTCTCCTTGATTCGATGCTGTATAAAAGGATGAATAGGTCCTCAATGTGGTTGGTAAACATTCTCTGCTGTAACGTTTGAAAACGAAATTACAACGGACTACAATTAATTTAAATTATAAAAAGTTCTCTCAGTTTCATAGTTTTCCACCGATCGCCAGAGGTAGTATATTATATATGATTCAGTATCAAATAAGGTGAGAGAGGAAGATAACAAAGTGAGATAAAGCAATAATTAAAACTTGCGAAATTTATGTTGTAATGCCTACGAATCCCATTACTCGCTTACATTTTCTTTTTGAAAATAAAACTACTTGATCAACTTAGTTACTTTTTTTAATATGATATTAATGAATAGTCAATTTACACGAGCTATTAATTTTTAATTAATTGTTAATTAATTGTTACACCAAAGGTGAATGATATTCTCTTGTTTTGATATAGTATCGTGTACTATTGTTTGATATAGTACACGTAATACTATTGATATAGTATCGTATACTATTGTTTTGATATAGTATCGTAATACTATTGCTGTATGTGAACCTCCTATTCATTAATAATTCTTAAATGAACATAAGTATTTGTTTAGGTCTGCATTTATCTGTATATATATTATTTGCATTCCCCTTAATTTTGGCATCCCCCTCGTATATATATATATATATATATATATATATATATATATATATATATATATATATATATATATATGTGTGTGTGTGTGTGTGTGTGTGTGTATGTGTGTATATATATATGTGTGTGTATGTATATATATGTGCATATATATATATATATATATGTGTGTGTGTGTGTGTGTGTGTGTGTGTGTGTAAGAGGAGAATGCCAAAATTAATAATTCCTGGTTTTTATTCTGCTCAAATGGATAAAGAGAGATTGCAAATTACGAGGTGGCTTAAATAAGTTTTAAGATTTTTTTGTGTAGCCATTTTTATTAATAGTACACACATGAAACTTTAGTCCCTTTCGAAGTAATCTCCTCCAGCTCAATGCACTTGTTGTACCGTTCGAACATCTTCTTAAAGGCCAAATAAAGGTCCCTTTTCATTTTGCCGTAGTAATGAACATCCCCTGTAAGGTTGCCAATGCATGTTGACTCTAATGGCATGCATCTTGAGCCGACAAAGTCAATGACGACTAAACACCATGCCTGGATAAGCAGAGAAAGACCAATGTTGCACTGGCGCGTAAATCTAATCTACTTTATTTTGCAATCCACAGCAGGAGAACGAATATAATGATTAATACATTTCACAACGGGATTTTTTTTTTACATGGGGGTCACCACTTATCAAGGCCCGAAGGCAACTCAGGGATAAGGGTTATTGCATGTAAAGTAATCAATGAGATAGTATTGTAGTAATCATTAGTATTGGGGTTTTTGATAGAGTGTATTGCTTAAGGGGGCGGTCTGTCAGGAGTTTGTTTATATTGGACTTGAAGACGTCCAGGTTGTAGTCAGGTGGGAAACAGGCAAGCGGCAGAGAGTTCCACTGGCGTGCAGTTCTAAGAAAGAAGCTTTGCTCATGGAATCTACGTTTGGATTTAGGCACAGATAAAGAGTGGGGAAACTTATTGACAGTTGTTTCAGCCAGACGGGTGTTTCTCGTGAAAGATTGGCGAGGGGGGACGAGGGATTGGAGCTCAGACGAGCACCTGCCATGGAAATAACGATAAAACAAAGACAGGCTCGCTACGTCTCTTCTGTGGAAGAGAGCTTGCAGGGAAGAGAAAAGGGCATCCCCCACTAAACCACGAAGTCTATTTGTCAAAGCAGGATAGGCTGTTTTTAGCAGCTCCTGCCCAGATGTGGCAGCAGTACGCCATCCTCGGACATACTTGGCTTTTATACAGATAGAGAATTGCATTAGTAGTGAGATATCTTCTGAGCGGTAGAAGGATCCCACCATTTGTCCCTGGCAACAGACTTGATGTACGTGTTACATTTCAGATCAGGAGTAAAGGTCAAACCCAGAAGCTTGTCAAAACATGGAGCCTCCACCAGACGAGAGCTATCCATTTCAACTGATACCAGATGGGGATCACAGCGTTGATTATGTAAAGATAGAAGCTTGGTTTTGGATGCATTAAAAGTGACCAACCACCTCTTCTCCCATTGTACCACGCGCTCAAGATCAGAGGAGAGAGAATTTGAGAGAACTTTGTCATTTACGGCCTTTGATGTGTTGCCATAGATGGTCGTGTCATCAGCATAGATGTCAACGAATGATTTAAGTATGTGTTTTGGGAGATCATTGATGTAAATCAGGAAGAAAGTTGGCCCCAGGATGAACCCCTGGGAGACTCCGGCATTAATACTTTGGGCCTCTGATTTCTGCCCATCAACCACTACTCTTATGAATCTATCAGAGAGAAATGATTTAATAACCGAGAAAACATTTCCAGTAATACCGTAGCTGGAAATCTTGTGACGTATGCCCTTATGCCATACCTTATCGAAGGCCTTCGATATGTCAAGAGCAATTGCCCTGGAAAGGAAACCTTTGTCAAGGGGTTCACTAATCCTATGTGATATAACCGTTAGTACATCTGCTGTAGATCTTGCAGAGCGGAAACCATATTGTGTGTCACTAAGAAGGTTGTTTCTGTTGAGGTGGTTGACTACTTCTTTATTTAATATGGATTCCAACAACTTACTCATGACACACAGGAGACTTATTGGTCTGTACTGAGAGGGAGATGACTTTTCACCTGAATTCTTAAATATAGGGTATACTGATGAGGTTTTCCAGGATGTTGGAAAGCACTTCTCCTTAAGGCAACGCTTAAACAGTTTTGTAAGTATGGGGGCAAGTTCTGGTTTGAGGTTTTTCAGCACTATTACTGGAATGCCATCAGGGCCAGTTGCTTTACTGGAATCAAGGTTCTTGATTAGCTTGGCGACCTCACGCACAGATATTTGTATGTTGCATAGCGTGTTGTCTGTTATAGGAGGAAATACAGGGAGTTGATGGTCACTGTCGCATAGGTAGAATTAGCTGCAAAGTTCTTGGCAAATAGTCTGGCCTCATCTGATGCTGACGAGATGACCTCAGGTCCATTGATGATAGTTGGGATAGAACGCACGCTTCTGTTCAAGATCCTATTTGCTATTTGCCGGAACTGGTGGGAACCAAGCCGCTGCTAAGCTACTTTGGATTTAACAGACTGAGCATATAGCTCTCTTGCATGTTTTATTACTCTTTTACAGTGGTTGCTGGCAATCCTGAAAGCAGCTTTAGTCTCAGTACATATATTACGTTGGTAGCTATGGAAAAAGTGATTTCTGTGCGAGATGGCAGCAGCACATTCAGGGGAGAACCATGGCTGGCTGTTAGGTTTTTGCTGGAATTTTTAGGATGGTATGAATCGGTCTATGCCTACAATTAACCATTCGGTCAGGTCTGATACTATAGAGGAGACATCCTTATTAGGGCTAGTAATGCAGAAGGCTGGAGATAATTCGAACCCAGCGTTTGCAATCATCAGTTAAGGAGGTGACAGCCACTGCTGTACAAGAGAATCGAGCCGAACTACAAAGTTACATTTTACTCTGTTTGATAGTACGTTACTGCTTGGCCGGAATTAATCATCATGCGAATCAAAGTAAATTAAACACATATAAATGCCAAATGCAGGCATAATACTAAAGCAGCCGAAAAGTGTTTTAACGGCTGAAAATTGTGAACGTATCATAAGCACTAGTTGACTGCATTTTCGTGATATATATATATATATATATATATATATATATATATATATATATATATATATCGAGAGACAGAGACAGAGACAGAGAAAGAGTTAGAGTAATGTGGTTAAACATATGTGAGTTTGCAATATACACGTGTATGTATTGCTGTACTCTCTCTCTCTCTCTCTCTCTATATATATATATATATATATATATACATGTGTGTGCGCGCATGCGTACTAAAATTTGGAAACAATATCCGACAGTATTGTATACAAATGGCGAATAAATATTTTCTTATGTGTGAAAAAACTTTATTCATTCCATATGATGTTTCGCTACAAAAAGTGTACAAAAAAGCTGAGCGAAAAAATTGTTTCCATCAGGAAAAAAAGAAGGAACAAGGAAATTTATCAGACAGATAAAAAAGAAAGAAAGGAAACTAGCAGAGTATTAAGCTAATTTCTATACCTTTTCTTCTTTGGTGTTGCATAGGAAGATATACATTATATGAGAATGTTATATTGGATAAATAAAGCCTTTGACGCATAAACATCTTTTCCTCGCGTCATATTGACACTACATACACACACTATAGATACATTTTTTGCACGTAAAACTATTTTTAAAGAAATAGATTTTTAATATTTAATAAATAACAATAACTAAAAGGAAATAAATAAAAAAAAATACATCCCCTTAGAAAAGGGCGACGCAAAAAAAAAAAAAAAAATAATAAAAAACAAGCCAAAAACAAAAAACCCAAAACAAAACAAAACAACAAAAAACAAACGAAGGGGAGGTAACTTCTGCACTGCTTAGGAAAGGGAAATTAAATGCAAATAAGCAGCATTTCAAAACTGCTTTTATTGCTAACAAGACCGATAGCCATTAGTCGCGTGCTCTCGTATAATGAATGAATGCGTGAATGTAGGATTGACATGAAATTCTTAAAGATAAACTAAAATGACCAAAAAATGGGCTGAAATGACTTAAATAAATAAAAAGTCAATGACTTAGAATGACTTTAATGAATTTAAAGATGAATTGAATGACCTTAAGAATGACTTGAATGCTTAAAAAATAACTGGAATCCTTAAAAAACAACTTGAATGATCAAGAGAATGACTTGAATGGCTTTGAGACTGACTGGTTTTAAAGTGGGTGATCATTTTACATTAAATTAATACAGAAAAGTGATCTCCCACTTTATATCACAAAGTTACAAAAATAAGTACAGCATGTAGTAAGAAAGATACTACACTTTGATCTTAGCCAACAGATCTATTAACAACAGAGATTTGATCTTAACCAAAAAGGTCACGCAGAAAAGTGTTACGGACAGACCGACTGACCGACCGACCGACCGACCGACCGACCGACGGAGTGACTTATAGAGTCGCTCGCACGCGACTAATAAAAAATAGCAACAAATTATACATATGTATATATATATATACATATATATATATACATATAATTTAAAGGAGATTAGAATAATAGTCTAAAGAGCTAAGTGTACTTTAATGTAATAGTGAAATTACTAATTTAATTAAAATACAGGAAATGCTCGTTGTAATTTAGATATATAATAAGCTCGATAGTTAAATGTCCTAGAGCTAATTCAATATTAAGTAATGTGATTTATAATTTAAAAATTAAAAAAAAAATAAAATAAAAAGCTATAGCAAACATCTAAATGACTACTTTAAATACAGTTCCTGATTTCAAAAAAAGAAAAACTAAAAGATTCATCTGCCTTACTTTTAATGCTAGGTTTAATTTTGGTGTCTTTTCAATTCAATAGAAATCCTCCTAAATTTGCTGATGAGGAGACCGTGCTTACCAAAAAAATTATGTATAATTGTTCTACGTGACTTCATGTATACCACAAATAAAAAGCACGGATTTCCGAAACGATCGTACAGATAACTGACTTTTTAGTTGTTCCTTCTTATGAAACTGTTTTTTAATTTAATTAAAATTTGATTTTTAAATTTAAAAATTTTTTTAAAAAGTTTTTAAATTATAAATCACATTACTTAATATATATATATATATATATATATATATATATATATATACACACACACGCACATATATATACATACATACATATATATATATATATATATATATATATATATACAAGGTGTCCAAAATGATACTGAACGATTGAGAATCTTTGTCATTTTACCATGACAAAGTATTTTTTTTTTCTATTTCAGATATTTTACAGATAATGTTGAAAATCAATTATGGTTAAGAATAGTATTAAGCAACGTACACAAGTTGTGAAATTGCTTAACCAAAATCAGGGATCAATTGTTTTGACTCAAAGAGCTTATCGATTGTTATTTTTATGTAAGAGATAACCCAAGTCACAACACAATTCGAAAGATTGTGAAAAGGTCTATGTTAACAAACCGCAAACCCTGCAAGAATTGAAGGAAAACGTCAGGAACAAACTAAAGGAGTTATATCGCAATCTTGAGATTCTACAATCAGTCATGAATTATGTTTTGGAAAGAGCACAATTATGCGAAGCTGAAAATGGTCAACATTGATAAGAGATTATTTTTATCAATAAAAATTGTTTGACTTTTGTATTGTTTTAAAAATTTCCCACTGTTTTAATCAGATAGTGTAAAAAATCTATTTAAGTTTAAAACTCCATAAGGGCTTTTTGGACACCCTGAATATATATATATATATATATATATATATATATATATATATATATATATATATATAAAGCTGAATGTCTGTGTGTGTGTCTGGTCACGAATAGGCTCCTATGTGGTTTACTATTTAAAAAAACTGATGATAATGATAGAAGATCTATCGAGACAGAGGAATGGGTATGTTTGAACTGGCAGAACAGTGCTTCATTAAAATTGTGGGGTCTGCGTTCGCGCCTGGTCCACAAAGTATGGAAATAAAAAAATTAAAAATTAAAAAAAAAAAACGTTTACAAGTGTTTTTGATATAGATGTACATAATAATACTTTGCTAAGTATGTTTTAACTTAAATAGGGATGGAATAATCAAATTGTGGGATCTGCGTTCGCGCTTGGCCTCCATGGAATGGAAATAGGCACAAATTTAATAAAGACTTTTCATATCTATCTGCGTAAGTATACTTTGATAATTATGTTTCAGTTTGAAGAAATATGGTATAATAAAATTATGGGGTGTTCGTTCGCACCTGACCTCTATAGAATGGAAATATGTCACAGTTTAACAAGGTTTTTTAATATAGATCCACAGAATATTGTGATAAATGTTTCAGCGTGAACAGGTATGGTATAATAAATTATGGGGTTTATCTATTTCATTTTTACTTTCATCATATTTTGCTTTGGTTTTGATACCCTCACATTCGAAGCTATCTCTTTACAACCCTTCCTTTTCATAACCTATCATCTATATATCTTCTATATATATAAAAGCCAAACGTCTGTGTGTATGTATGTATGTATGTTTGTTTGTAACGCTAAAACTTTTGAAAGACGGAACCAAACTTGACAAATTTGGTATCATATCGAAGCCCCATCACCCGGATGACAAATATCGAAATTTCACGTCAAACGGACCACTAGAAGTTGGTTAACTGATCAGTTATCTTCGAGGGGGGGCCCAAAAAAAACCTGTCATTATCTATATATATAAAAGACAAATGTTTGTTTGTAACGCTAAAACTTGAAATGAAAGATTCCTCTCCCCTAAGAATAAAACATATGTTCAATATCTGCTTTTGTTTTTTTATTGTTTATACGGTCCCGAGCAACGCCGGGTAGCCCTGCTAGTATATATATAAAAGCGAAAATGTTTGTATGTTTGTTTGTGCGTATGTATGTTTGTGTGTCTGCTAAAAACTTTTGACAGACACAACAAAAATTCACAAACTTGGTCTCATATGAAAGCCTCACCTTCTGGACGACAAATATCGAAAAATTGGCCCAAAGTGACTATCAGAAGTGTGTCAACTGATCGATTTTCTGCAGTAGGGGCCCAAAAAAGTGACATTTTAATGTTAAACATTACATATTTTTAAATCGATTTATAACTGCCCCAAAAAATACGGCCGCCAAGTCTTCTACATAAAGTATACACGCGGCCGTTTATTTTGGGTCAACTTGTATTTAAAACCCGCTGCGTCATGTCACGTGATCTTGACGTCAGAAGCCTCTAATGGCGGTCTTAATTTACAATTTAAAAATGTTGTTATCGGTAAAAAAAAAAATTAATTAAAACTAAACTATGAACTTCTATGCTATGGCAACGTTACCAAAGTTATTACCACATTCAAAATAGTTAGACTCGATAGTTAAACGAAAAATAATAAGCCAAACATGTGAAGTAAAAAAAAAAATACGCCTACAAAAAATATTAACGAACGAAGTTTTTAAAAATAAAAACAGTCAGACGCCATTTTCCAGTCTTTAGAGTAAGGCAGACGAAGTGAGAGGGAGGGAGGGAGAGAGAGATGTCTAG
>NW_027633882.1:2500-26819 GCF_053919585.1 Euprymna scolopes
AAGAGTAAGAAAAGTTTTAAGATGTCGATAAAACTGATTAAAAGTTATTAAAAGTGACCTATTATTAATGTGTAGTAATGTACTTTATTTCAATATTCATAAACAGTGTAAAACAATGTCGATAAAAAGTTGCTTATTGTTTTTTTTTTGGCAACCAGAAAAAGAAGTCGACAATGGGAACATTATGAACAGTCTCAGGAAGACACTTCTGGTACTTTATTCTTTTCTTTGGATTTACTCAAAACCGCACACACCTAGAAACATCCGAGCAACGCCGGGTACCCCTGCTAGTATATATATATACCTATATATATATATATATATATACCTATATATATATATATATATATAACCTATATATATATATATATATACCTATATATATATATATATATATATATATATATATATATATATACCTATATATATATATATATATATATATATATATATATATATATACCTATATATATATATATATATATATATATATATATATATATATATATATATATACCTATATATATATATATATATATATATATATACCTATATATATATATATATATATATATATATATATATATATATATATATACCTATATATATATATATATATATATACCTATATATATATATATATATATATACCTATATATATATATATATATATACCTATATATATATATATATACCTATATATATATATATATACCTATATATATATATATATATATATATATATATATTTATATATTATATATATATTTATATATTATATATATATATTATATATATATATATATTTATATATATTATATATATTATATATATATATACCTATATATATATATATACCTATATATATGTATGCATAATATATATGAATATATGTATGCATATATATATATATAATTATGTGTATGCATAGAGATATACCTATGAATATATGTATGCATATATATATATATAATTATGTGTATGCATAGAGATATACCTATGAATATATGTATGCATATATATATATATATGAATATATGTATGCATATATATATATATATGAATATATGTATGCATATATATATATATATGAATATATGTATGCATATATATATATATATGAATATATGTATGCATATATGTATATAAATGTATATATGTATGTATATAATATATATAAATATACGTACCTTTATATATATGAATATACGTACATATATATATATGAATATACGTACATATATATATATGAATATACGTACGTATATATATATGAAAATTCGTATGTATATATATGAATATATGTATGTATATATATATGAATCTATGTATGTGTATATATCTATATATATGTATATATATGAATGTCTGTACATATATATATGAATATATGTATGTATACATATAGATGAATGTATGTATGTATATATATAGAATATACATATTATAAATATATGTATATACATGAAAATTTGTGGGTGTATATATATAAATGAATATATGTATGTATACATATATATATGTATACATTGATATATGTATGTATGCATGTATATGACTATATGTATGTATATATATGTATATATATAAATGTATGTATACATATATATATATGCATACATTGATATATGTATGTATACATATATATGAATATATGTATGATATATATATATGTATATATATAAATATATGTATATATATAAATATATGTATATATATGAATATATGTGGTTGTATATATGAATGAATATATGTATGTATATATACACTGATATATGTATGTATACATATATATTAATATATGTATGTATATATATAAATATACGTATGCATATATATATAAATGTATGTATATATAAATGTATGTATGTATATATATGAATATATGTATGTATATATATGAATATATGTATATATATATGAATATATGTATATACATATAAATATATATATATATATGAATATATGTATTTATATGAATATATGTATATATATGAGTATATATATGTGAATATATCTATATGTATATGTATATATATGAATATATATATATATATGAATATATCTATATATATATATATATATATATATATGAATATATGTGTGTGTATATATATGAATATATGTGTATATATATGAATATATGTATATATATATACCTGAATATATGTATGTATACATATATGAATATATGTATATGAATATGGATATATATGAATATGTATATATATATATGAATATATGTATATATATGAATATATGTATATTAATATGTATATACATATATATATATGAATATATGTGTGTGTGTGTATATATATACATAGTTGTGTATTTATGTATATATATGAATATGAATATATGATTATATGTGTGTATATATATGAATATATATATATAGATGAATATATGTGTATATATGTATATATATGAATATGTATATATATATATATATTTATATATGAATATATGTGTATATGTATATATGAATATTTTTGTATATATATATACGAATATATGTATATATATTTATATGAATAAATGTGTATATATATATATGAATATATGTGTATATATATATATGAATATATGTGTATATATATATATGAATATATGTGTATATATATATATGAATATATGTGTATATATATATGAATATATTTGTATATATGTGAATATATGTGTATATAAGTATATGAATATATATTCATCTATATATGAATATATATGCATATATATATGAATATATGTGTATATATATACAAATATGTGTATATATATATATATATGACTATATGCGTGTATATATATTAATATATGCGTATATATATAAATATATGTGTATATATATGTGTATATATATATGTATATATGTGTATATATGTGTATATATATATGAATATATATGTATATATATATGAATATATATGTATATATATGTGTATATATGTGTATATATATATGAATATATATGTATATATATATGAATATATATGTATATATATATGAATATATATGTATATATAGATGAATATATATGTATATATAGATGAATATATATGTATATAGATGAATATATATGTATATATATGAATATATATGTATATATATGAATATATGTGTATATATATATATGAATATATATGTATGAATATATGTGTATGTATATATGAATAAATGTGTATATATATAAATATATGTATATATAAATATATGTGTATATATATATGAATAAATGTGTATATATGTAAAAATATGTGTATATATGTAAATATATGTGTATATATATGAATAAATGTATATATATCTATATATAAATATATGTATGTATATATATATAAATATATGTATGTATATATATGAATATATGTATGTGTATATATATGAATATATGTATGTATATATATATAAATACATTTACGTGTATATATATGTGAACATATGTATGTATATATGAATATATGTATGTGTATATATATGAATATATGTATGTGTATATATATGAATATATGTATGTGTATATTTATAAATATATGTATGTGTATATATATATGAATATATATATGTGTATATATATATTAATATATGTATGTATATTAATATTTGTATGTGTATATATATATATTAATATATGTATGTATATGAATATATGTATGTGTGTATATATATGAATATATGTATGTGTATGTATATATATATGAATATGTGTATGTGTATATATATGAGTATATTTATATATATATATTAATATAAGCATATATATATTACTATATGTATATATATATTAATATATGTATATATATATTAATATATATATGTTATATATATATAAATTTATGTATGTATAAGTATATGTAAATATATATATGAATACATGTATATATATATGAATATATGTATATATATATAATATATGTATATATATATAAATATGTGTATATATATATGAATATATGTATATATATATGTATATACATATGAATATATGCATATATATCTGAATATACGTATTTATATATGAATATATGTATATATATAATATATGTATATACATATGAATATATGCATATATATCTGAATATACGTATTTATATATGAATATACGTATATATATATGAATATATGTAAATATATATGAATATATGTATATATATAAATATATGTATATATATATGAATATATATATATATATATGAATATATATATATATATATGTATATATGTATATATATGAATATATGTATCACTGTATGTATATATACATGAATATATGTATATATATGTATATAAAATTTATTTTAGTCATCGACATACAGACATGTTTCGTTGTTTCACAACTCATCAGTGCCGCTAGACTAACACCTCTCCCAAGCCGAGGATGGAACCTTGAACCGTCGTGATGACGGTCGGCAGTCCTACCCCCTGGCTACGGAATCGGTTGCCGAAATTAAACTGTCCGAACGTCTATTTATATAAACATCCGTCCGCCACTCGTAGAGGGCTCAAACGTTTGTTTGAAAACAAATCGCGAGCTTCGCATTATTTCAGCTAAATTAAGTAGCGAGTAAGATAATTTACGAGAGTGCTCTACCGAAGAGGGGAGCTTTATAAAATATATTTTAATCATCGACATACAGCCCTGTTTCGTTGTTTCACAACTCATCAGTGCCGCTAGACTAACACCTCTCCCAAGCCGAGGATCGAACCTAGAACCGTAATGATGACGGTCGGCCGTCCTACCCCCTGACTACGGAATCGGGGGCCGAAATTAAACTGTCCGAACGTCTATTTAAATAAACAACCGTCCGCCACTCGTAGAGGGCTCAAACGTTTGTTTGTAAACAAATCGCGAGCTTCACAATATTTCAGCTAAATTAAGTAGCGAGTGAGATAATTTACTAGAGTGCTCTACCGAAGAGGGGAGCTTTATAAAATATATTTTAGTCATCGACATACTGACCCGTTTCGTTGTTTAACAACTCATCAGTGCCGCTAGACTAACACCTCTCCCAAACCGAGGATGGAACCTAGAACCGTCGTAATGACGGTCGGCAGTCCTACCCCCTGACTACGGAATCGGTGGCCGAAATTAAACTGTCCGAACGTCTATTTAAATAAACATCCGTCCGCCACTCGTAGAGGGCTCAAACGTTTGTTTGTAAACAAATCGCGAGCTTCGCATTATTTCAGCTAAATTAAGTAGCGAGTAAGATAATTTACGAGAGTGCTCTACCGAAGAGGGGAGCTTTATAAAATATATTTTAGTGATCGACATACAGACCTGTTTCGTTGTTTCACAACTAATCAGTGCCGCTAGACTAATGTGTATATATATAAATATGTGGTTGTATATATATATGTACATATAAAGGTATATATATATGTATATATATGTATATATATGAATATGTATGTATATATATATGACTATGTATGCATATATATATGTATATGTATGTATATATATATATAAATATATGTATATATATATATGAATATATGTATATATATGACTATATGTATATATATGAATATATGTATATATATATGACTATATGTATATATATATGACTATATGTATATATATATGACTATATGTATATATATATGACTATATGTATATATATATGACTATATGTATATATATATATGACTATATGTATATATATATGAAATATGTATATATATATGACTATATGTATATATATGAATATATGTATATATATATGAATGAATATATGTATATATATATGAATATATATATGTATACATATATATGAATATATATATATATGTATATATGACTATATGTATATATATGACTATATGTATATATATGAATATATATATATGAATATATATATACCTATATGACTATATGTATATATATATGACTATATGTATATATATATGACTATATGTATATATATGAATATATGTATATATATAAATATATGTATGTATACATATATATGAATATATGTATGTATACATATATATGAATATATGTATGTATACATATATATGAATATATGTATGTATACATATATATGAATATATGTATGTATATTTATATATGAACATATATATGTAAACTTATATATGAATATATATATGTATACATATATATGAATATATATATGTACACATATATATGAATGCATGTATGTTTGTAATTATATAAATATATGTATGTTTGTACATATATGACTATATGTATGTTTATATATATATATGATTATATGTATGTTTATATATATATGAATATACGTTGTTTATATATATATATGAATATATGTATGTATATACATATGAATATATGTATTTATATATATAGATATATGTATATATATATAAATACATGTATATATATGAATGTATGTGTATATATTCTTATGACTATATTCATGTATATATATACATATATGAATTTATGTATGTATATATATATATATTTATGAATATGTGTATGTATATATATGAATATGTGTATGTATATATATGAATATATGTGTCTATATATATATAAATATGTGTATGTATATATATGAATATGTGTATGTATATATATGAATATATGTGTCTATATATATATAAATATATGTATGTATATATATATGAATATATGTATGTATATATATATATGAATATATGTATGTATATATATATATGAATATATGTATGTATATATATATGAATATATGTATGTATATATATATGAATATATGTATGTATATATATATGAATATATGTATGTATATATATATGAATATATGTATGTATATATATATATGAATATATGTATGTATATATATATATGAATATATGTATGTATATATATATATGAATATATGTATGTATATATATATGAATATATGTATGTATATATATATATGAATATATGTATGTATATATATATATGAATATATGTATGTATATATATATATGAATATATGTATGTATATATATATGAATATATGTATGTATATATATATGAATATATGTATGTATATATATGAATATGTGTATATATATATGAATATATGTATGTATATATATATGAATATATGTATGTATATATATATGAATATATGTATGTATATATATATGAATATATGTATGTATATATATATGAATATATGTATGTATATATATATGAATATGTGTATGTATATATATATGAATATGTGTATGTATATATATATGAATATGTGTATGTATATATATATGAATATGTGTATGTATATATATATGAATATGTGTATGTATATATATATGAATATATGTATGTATATATATATGAATATATGTATGTATATATAGGAATATCTGTATGTATATATATAGGAATATATGTATGTATGTATGTATGTATATGAATATATGTATGTGTATATATAGTAATGTATATATATGAATAGATATATATATGAATATTTGTTTAGATATATATATTAATATATGTAGGGATATATATATTAATATATGTATATATGTATGAATATATGTATAGATATATATATAATTATATGTATATATATATGAATATATGTATAGATATATATATTAATATATGTATATATATATATGAATATAGGTATGTATATATATGAATATAGGTATGTATATATATGTGAATATTTGTATATATATATATATGAATATAGATATGTATATATATATGACTATATGTATATATATATATGAATATATTATATATACAAATGTATGCAGATATAGATATATATATATGAATATACGTATGTATATATATGTATATGTATATATGAATGTATGTGTATATATATTTATGAAAATATTCGTGTATATAAATACATATATGAATTTATGTATGCATATATAGATATATATATGATTATATGTATGTATATACATATATATGATTATATATATGTATATACATATATAGAATTATATGTATGTATTTACATGTATATGAATATACATACATATAACATATATGTATATACATACATATATTCATAGATGTTTATGTATACACATATATATTAATATATGCATATACATATATATTAATATATGTATATATATGAATATATGTATATATATATGAATATTTGTATGCATATACATATATGGATATATGTATGTATATATATGTATGAATGTATGCATATACATATATGGATATATGTATGTATATATATGTATGAATGTATGTATATACATATATAGGAATATATGTATCTATATACATATAGGAATATATGTATGTACATACATATATAGATATGTATGTATATAGATATGAATATGTGTATGTATATATATATGAATGTATTTATATGTATGAATATGTGTATGTATATATATATGAATTTATTTATATGTATGAATATGTGTATGTATATATATATGAATTTATGTATATGTATGAATATGTATATGTATATATATATGAATTTATGTATATATATTAATATATGTATGTATATATAGGAATATATGTATGTATATATATATTAATATATGTATGTATGTATATATATATATTAATATATGTATGCATGTATATATATATATATTAATATATCTATGCATGTATATACATATGAATATTTGTATATATATGAATATTTGTATATATATGAATATATGTGTATATATGAATATATGTATATATATATGAATATATGTATATATACATGAATATATGTATATATATTAATATATGTATGCATATGAATATATGTATATATATATAAATATATGTATATATGTATATTAATATATGTATGTATATTTATATTAGTATATGTATGTATATCTATATGAATATATGTATGTATATATGAATATATGTATGTATATATGAATATATATATATATGAATATATGTATATATATGAATATATATATATATGAATATATGTATATATATGAATATATGTATATATATGAATATATTTATATATATGAATATATATATATGAATATATGTATATATATATATGAATATATGTATATATGTATGAATATATGTATATATATATGAATATACGTATGGATATTTATGAATATATGTATGTATATATTAATATATATATGTATATATATATGAATATATGTATATATATGAATATATGTATATATATGTATCTATATATGTGTATATATATGTATCTATATATGTGTATATATATGTATGTATATATATGCATATACATGTATGTATATATATGCATATATATGTATGTATATATATAAATATATGTATGTATATATATAAATATATGTATGTATATATATAAATATATGTATGTATATATATAAATATATGTATGTATATATATAAATATATGTATGTATATATATATATATATAAATATATGTATGTATATATATATATAAATATATGTATTATATATATATAAATATATGTATATATATATGTATGTATATATATATATAAATATATGTATTATATATATATAAATATATGTATATATATATGTATGTATATATATAAATATATGCATGTATATATATACATACATATATGTATATATATATAAATATATGTATGTATATAATAATAACTATATGTATGTATGTATATGAATATGAATATATGTACGTATATATAAATATGAATATATGTACGTATATATGAATATGAATATGTTTATGTATATATGAATATGAATATATGTACGTATATATGAATATGAATATGTGTATGTATATATGAATATGAATATGTGTATGTATATATGAATATGAATATGTGTATGTATATATGAATATTAATATGTGTATGTATATATGAATATAAATATGTGTATGTATATATAAATATGAATATGTGTATGTATATATGAATATGTGTATGTGTATATGAATATGTGTATGTATATATATGAATATATGTATGCATATATATGCTGTGGCTTTATTTTAGGGGTTCACAATATCAAACAGGAGAATTGTTAAGTCATGTCAACGATTAGGCTGGCATGGAATCTCTTATTAGAGTGTCCGAAATGGCTGCCTTTCACAGCGATTGGAGAGTCCAGGTGAAAACAAGATTAGGGTGTCACTTACCCCAGAACAATATAAAGGAATATATGTATGTATATATATATATATATATATATATATATATATATATATGAATATATGTATGTATATATATATATATGCATATATGTATGTATATATATAAGAATATATGCAATTATATATATATGAATAGATCTTTGTATATATATGATTATATGTATGTATATATATATGTTATATATGTATGTAGTGATCTATTTATGAATATATGTATGTATATATCTATATATGAATATATGTATGTATATATCTATATATGTATGTATATATATTTATATGAATATATGTATGTATATATATGACTATATGTATGTATATATATATGAATATATGTATGTATATATATGAATATATATATGTATATATATGAATGTATGTATATATATGTATGTATATATATATGTTTATATGTACGTTTATATATATATGTTTATATGTACGTTTATATATATATGATTATATGTATGTTTATATATATATATGATTATACGTATGTATATATATATGAATACATGTATGTACATATATATGAATGAATGTATATATACGTATGAATATATGTATGAATATATATGTGTATATATATATGAATTTATTTATATACATATATATGTATATTTATGAATATATATATACATATGAATGTATTCATACAAATATGAATATATAGATATATATATATATGAATATATGTATATATATGTATATATATATGAATATATATACATGAATATATATACATGAATATATATATATGAAAATATGTATATATATGAAAATATGTATATATATGAATATATGTATATATATGAATATATGTATATATATGAATATATGTATATATATGAATATATGTATATATATGAATATATGTATGTATATATACATAAATATATGTATGTATATATCTATATGAATATATTTATGTTTATATATATATGAATATATGTACCTTTACATATATGAATATATGTATGTTTATATATATGAATATATGTATATATATATGAATATGTATATATATGTATATATATATATATATGATTATTTGTATATATATATATATATGATTATTTGTATACATATATATATATGAATATCTGTATATATGTATATGAATATATATGCATATATATATATGAACATATGTATATATATATTAATATATGAATATATATGATCATATGTATATATATATTAATATGTGCATATATATGCATATAGATGTATGTATATATGTATCTATAAATATATATTTATATATGTCTGTATAAATATATATTTATATATGTATGTATATATATAATTATACATGTATGTACATATATATTAATACATGTATGTACATATATATTAATACATGTATGTACATATATATTAATACATGTATGTACATATATATTAATATATGTATGTATATATATGTAATGATATGTATGTATATATATGTAATGATATGTATGTATATATATGTAATGATATGTATATATATATATGTAATTATATGTATATGGATATGTGTATGTATATATATGTATATGAATATATGTATGTATATATATGTATGTGAATATATTTATGTATATATATGTATATAAATATATGTATGTATGCATATGAATATATGTATGTATATATATGTATATGAATATATGTATGTATATATATATAAATATTTATATATATATGTACATATATATGAATATATGTATGTATATACATATATATGAATATGTGTATATATATATATGGATATAGATGTATATATATATGTATATATATGTGTATATATATGTATGTGTATATATATATGTATATATATTCATGTGTATATATATATATATGTGTGTAAATATAAGTGTATATATATGCGCATGTATATATATGTATATATATACATATTTATGAATATGTGTATATATATATATAAATTCATATATATTAATATATGTGTATATATATACATATATATAAATATATATATACATATATATGACTATATGTATATATATACATATATATGACTATATGTATATATATGCATATATATTAATATATGTATATATATACATATATACGAATATATTTATATATATACATATATACGAATATATGTATAGGTATACATATATATGAATATATGTATATATACATATTTATGAATATATGTTTGTATATATATATATTTACGTATATATTAATATTTGTATATATGTATATATACATATATATGAATATATGTTGGTATATATACATATTTACATATATATGAATATATGTATATATGTATATATACATATATATGAATATATGTTTGTATATATACATATTTACATGTATATGAATATATTTATATATACATATATATGAATATATGTTTGTATATATACATATTTACATATATATGAATATATGTATGTATGTATATTTACATGAATGTATGTATGTATATACATTAATGTATGTATATATATATATATATTAATATGTGTATGTTTATATATGAATATATGTATATATTAGAATATATGTATGTATACATTAATATATGTATGTATACATATATTAATGTATGTATGTATATATCTGAGTATGTGTATGTATGTATATATGTGAGTATGTGTATGTATATATATATGAATATGTGTATGTATATATATATGAAAATGTGTTTATGTATATATATATGAATATGTGTATGTATATATATATGAATATGTGTATGTATATATATAGGAATATGTGTATGTATATATATAGGAATATGTGTATGCATATATATATAGGAATATGTGTATGTATATATATATTTATATGTGTATGTATATATATGAATATGTGTATGTATATATATATGAATATGTGTATGTATATATATATGAATATATGCGCATGTATATATATATATGTGTATATATATATATGACTGTATGTATGTATACATTATGTATATATATATTCATGTCTATATATATGAATATATATATGAATATATATATTAATCTATATATATGAATATATATACATATATGAATTTATATACGTATATGACTATATATATATATATGAATATGTATATATATGAATATATATACATATGAGTATATATATATAAACATATATATATTAATATATATATGTATGAATATAAAAAATAAAAAATATAACACGGAAATTACATAATTGTCGATGCAATAATTTATTTCAACCTTATGGTATTTTCAAGCATCTTAATCAGACAATTACATTTTTGATACTGAAAAAAAGAAAAGAAAAGATCGGGCTTCGACCCTAAAAAAACCAGAGGTGGTGGTAGTAGCAATCCACTTAATACATTTAATAAAGGGGGTGGTTTTTTCCAGTATAGAAAATTTAATTTTCTGATTTAGATGCTTGAAAATACCATAAGGTTGAAATAAATTATTGCATCGGCAATTATGTAATTTCCGTGTTATATTTTTTATCTTATTGCTCTGTTTACCACATTGAGCTCTCATACCCGGATTTCCTCTAGATTTATTCCATTATAACACTATGTATGCATATATATATAAATATATATATATGAATATATATATATTTGAATATATATATATATATATCAATATATATATATGAATATACATATATATATATATGAATATATATATCAATATATATATATATATCAATATATATATCAATATATATATATATATATATGAATATATATATATACATATGAATATATATATATATGAATATATATATGAATATATATATATATATATATGAATATATATATATGAATATATATATGAATATATATATATATAAATATATATATACATATAAATATATATATATATGAATATATATATATGAATATATATATATATGAATACATATATATATGAATATATATATATATCAATATATATATATGAATATATATATATGAATATATATATATGAATATATATATATATATATATCACTATATATATATATATCACTATATATATATAAATATATATATATCACTATATATATATGAATATATATATATATCAATATATATATATGAATATATATATATATCAATATATATATATGAATATATATATATATCATTATACATATATGAATATATATTTATATATGAATATATATATATATGTGTGAATATATACTTATGTGAATATATACATATATGTATGTGAATATATACATATGAATATATATATATATGAATATATATATATACGAATATAGAGTCATCCACATACAGTACTGTATCGCTGTTTCACAGCTCATCAGTATACGAATATATATATATATGAATATATTTATATATGTGAATATATATATATGAATATATATATATATATTAATGAATATATATATATATTAATATATATTTATATGAATATATATATATATATTAATATATATTTATATGAATATATATATATATATATGAATATATATATATATGAATATATATATGAATATATATATGAATATATATATGAATATATATATATGAATATATATATGAATATATATATATGAATATATATATGAATATATATATATGAATATATATATGAATATATATACATGAATATATATATACATGAATATATATATACATGAATATATATATTCATATATATATATATATTCATATATATATATATTCATATATATATATATATATATATATATTCATATATATATATATATTCATATATATATATATATATTCATATATATATATATATATTCATATATATATATATATATATTCATATATATATATATATTCATATATATATATATATATTCATATATATATATATATTCATATATATATATATATATTCATATATATATATATTCATATATATATATATTCATATATATATATATATATTCATATATATATATATATATTCATATATATATATATATTCATATATATATATATATATTCATATATATATATATATTCATATATATATATATATTCATATATATATATATATTCATATATATATATATATTCATATATATATATATTCATATATATATATTAATATATATATATATATATATTCATGTATATATGTGAATATATATATATATTCATATATATGTATATATATTCATATATATATTCATATATATATTCATATATATATATATATATATTCATGTATATGTATATATTCATATATATATTCATATATATATATATATATATTCATATATATGTATATATTCATATATATATATTCATATATATATATATATTCATATATATATATTCATATATATATATATATATATTTATATATATATATATATTCATATATATATATATATTCATATATATATATATTCATATATATATATATTCATATATATATATATTCATATATATATATATTCATATATATATATATTCATATATATATATTCATATATATATATATTCATATATATGTATATTCATATATAAATATATATTCATATATATATATGTATATATATATATTTATATATATATATTTAAATATATGTATATATATATTTATATATATATTTATATATATATATGTATATATATATATATATTTATATATATATGTATATATATATATTTATATATGTATATATATATTTTTGTATAAATATATATATGTTGTATATATATATATTTATATAAATATATATATATGTTTATATATATATATATTTATATAAATATATATATGTTGTATATATATATATTTATATAAATATATATATATGTTTATATATATATATATTTATATAAATATATATATGTTGTATATATATATATTTATATAAATATATATATATGTTTATATATATATATATTTATATAAATATATATATGTTTATATATATATATTTATATAAATATATATATGTTGTATATATATATATTTATATAAATATATATATGTTGTATATATATATATTTATATAAATATATATACATGTTTATATATATATTCATATCAATATATATATATTTATATATATATATGTATTTTTGTATACAAATATTTATATATATGTATTTATATATATATTTTTATATATATATTTATATATATATTTATATATATATACATTTATATATATATATGTATGTATATATATATAAATATATATTAATATATATATATGTATCCATAGAAATATATATATATTCATATATATATTCATATATATATATATTCATATATATATGTATCCATAGAAATATATATATATTCATATATATATTCATATATATATATATTCATATATATATATACATATATATATATATTCATATATATATATATTCATATATATATATTCATATATATGTATATTCATATATAAATATATATTCATGTATATATATGTATATATATATATTTATATATATATATTTATACATATATGTATATATATATTTATATATATATTTATATATATATGTATATATATATATATTTATATATATATATATATATATGTATATATATATATTTATATATGTATATATATATTTTTGTATAAATATATATATGTTGTATATATATATATTTATATAAATATATATATATGTTTATATATATATATTTATATAAATATATATATGTTTATATATATATATTTATATAAATATATATATGTTGTATATATATATATTTATATAAATATATATATATGTTTATATATATATTCATATAAATATATATATATTTATATATATATATATATGTATTTTTGTATACAAATATTTATATATATGTATTTATATATATATTTTTATATATATATTTATATATATATTTATATATATATATACATTTATATATATATACATTTATATATATATATATATATGTATATATATATAAATATATAATAATATATATATATGTATCCATAGAAATATATATATATTCATATATATATTCATATATATATTCATATATATATATTAATACATGTATGTATTATAATACATAAATATATATGTGACTATTAATATATGTATGAATATATATATATGTATGAATATATATATGAAAATATACATCTGAATATATACATATATATATGAATATATATATATGAATATATGTATATATATTTATATATATACATTAATATATATATATATTAATATATGTATATATATTTATATATATAAATTAATATATATATATTAATATAAATATATTCATATATATATATATGATTTAAAAAATATAAATGTATATATATGAGTATATATATATGTATGAATATATATATATATATGTATGAATATATATATGTATGAACATATATATATGTATGAATATATATATGTATGAATATATATATGTATGAATAAATATATATGTATGAATATGAATATATATAAATGATTATATATAAATTATTATATATATATGAATATATGTATATATATGAATATATATAAATGAATATATATATGAATATATGTATATATATGAATATATATATATATGAATATATGTATATATATGAATATATGTATTTATGAATATATGTATATATATTTGTATATATATATATGAATATAGGTATATATCAATTTATATATATATATTTGTTAATATGTGTATATATATGAATATGTGTATATATGTATTTATATATATAAATATTTGCTAATATATGTATATATATGAATATATGTGTATATGTATTTATATATATATATATTTTTTAATATCTGTATATATATGACTATATTTATATATGTATTTATATATAAATATATATATGTTACTATATGTATATATATGAATACATATCTATATGAATGTATGAATATATATATATATATATATATATGAATATATATATGAATATATATATATATTAATATATATTCATATATATATTCGTATATATATATTCGTATATATATATATGAATATATATATATTAATATATATATATGAATATATATATATTAATATATATATATGAATATATATATATTAATATATATGTATGAATATATATATATGAATATATATATATGAATATATATATATATGAATATAATTATATATATATATATGAAGATATATATATGAATATCTATATATTTGAATATATATATATGAATATATATATATAGGAATATATATATATGAATATATATATATGAATATATTAATATATATATATGAATCTATATATATGAATATATATATATGAATATACATATATATGAATATATACATAGTAATATATATATATATATATTAATATATGTATATATGAATATATATATATGAATATATATATATGAATATATATATATGAATATATATATATATAATTATATATATATATATATGAATATATATATATATAATTATATATATATATATGAATATATATATATATTAATATACATATATATATATGAATATATATATTTATATTTATATATGAATATGTATATATATGAATATATATATTAATATATGTATATATTAATATATATATATATATGAATATATATGTTTGTATATATATATGAATATATATATATATGAATATATATAATCATGTATGTATATATGAATATATATATATATGAATATATATATATATGAATATATATAATCATGTATGCATATATGAATATATATATATGAATATATATATTCATATATATATATATATATATATATATGAATATATATATATGAATATATATATTCATATATATATATATGAATATATATATGAATATATATATGAATATATATATTCATATATATATATATGAATATATATATGAATATATATATGAATATATATATATATGAATATATATATGAATATATATATATTAATATATATGTATATGAATATATATATATGAATAAATATATATATAATATATATATATATATATATATATGAATAAATATATATTAATATATATATATATATATGAATATATATATATGAATAAATATATATTAATATATATATATGAATATATATATATGAATAAATATATATTACTATATATATATGTGAATATATATAT
Organism: Euprymna scolopes; assembly: GCF_053919585.1. Classification (NCBI taxonomy): domain Eukaryota; kingdom Metazoa; phylum Mollusca; class Cephalopoda; order Sepiida; family Sepiolidae; genus Euprymna; species Euprymna scolopes. Next base: position 21,723 of record NW_027633882.1, read on the forward strand.
ATATGTATATGAATATATGTATATGAATATATATATATGAATATATATATGAATATATATATTAATATATATATATATGAATATATATATGAATATATATATTCATATATATATATATGAATATATATATGAATATATATATTCATATATATATATATGAATATATATATGAATATATATATTCATATATATATATATGAATATATATATGAATATATATATATTAATATATATGTATATGAATATATATATATGAATAAATATATATTTATATATATATATATATATATGAATATATATATATGAATAAATATATATTAATATATATATATATGAATATATATATATGAATAAATATATATTAATATATATATATATGAATATATATATATGAATAAATATATATGAATATATATATATATGAATATATATATATGAATAAATATATATGAATATATATATATATGAATAAATATATATGAATAAATATATATGACTATGTATATATGTGAATATATATATATATATGTATATGAATATATGTATATGAATATATGTATATGAATATATATATATGAATATATACATATGAATATATATATGAATATATATATATATGAATATATATATATGTATATATATATTAATATATATATATATGTATATATATATGAATATATATATATGAATATCTATATATATATATGCATGTCTATATATATATATATATATATATGAATATATATATATAGGAATATATATGAATATATATATCTATAGGAATATATTTATATATATGAATATATATATATGAATATATATATGAATATATGGGTCTGGATATATATTAATATATGTATGTGTGTATGTGTATATATCTATATATATAGGTATGTGTATATATATATTTGTATGTGTATATATATGAATGTATATATATATTAATATATGAATTTTTGTATATATATATATGAATATATGTATGTATATATATGAATATATGTATGTATATGAATATATGTATGTATATATGTATATGAATATATGTATGTATATATGTATGTATGTATATATTTATGAATATATGTATGTATATGTGTATGTATATGTATGTATATATACGAATAACTGTATGTATATGTATATATATATATGAATATATGTATGTTTATATGTATGTATATATATATATGAATTTATGTATGTATATATGTGTATATATATATATGAATATATGTATGTATATATATATATGAATATATGTATGTATATATATATGAATATATGTATATGAATATATGTATATATATATGAATATATGTATGTATATATGTATATATATATGAATATATGTATGTATATATGTATGTATATATATATGAATATATGTATGTATATATGTATGTATATATGTGAATATATGTATGTATATATGTATGTATATATATATATAAATATATGTATGTATGTATATATATATATGTATATTTTAAGAATGTATGTATATCTTTATATATATATATATATATATATATATATATATATATATATATATATATATGAATATATGTAGGTATATATGAATAAACGTATGTATATATGAATATATGTATGTATATTAGGGTAGGTTGATTTTCAAATTTGTTTGGAAAATGTAAAAGGTTGAAGCAGAGAAAGTTGCACAAACAGATGGTGAGTACAAATATAAAAAAAAATAGGTTTATAACATCAGGCATCGGATGCTAATTTTATTTTAAAGATCGTCTACTTTGAGACACGGAAAAAATCCTTATCTCTTAAAGATTTGTGAGAAATTATTTAGTATTTTGCAGTTTCAATCGTAACAAGTTGTTTTATATATGTAAACAAACGATATAATGACTGACATGCTAAATATAAAAAAAAATTGTAATTGCCCCACCCCATACTTAGGTGGCGGCGATTACAAAATTCTAGAAATGCTGCATTTTACTTGGTTTTATAACTGCAAAATTCAAGTCTTTTACTATCAATGAAAAAATGAAAAAAAAGAAGTTTTTATTCTGTTTGGAAAAAAGTCTTAATAAAACCTTAAAGAAATTATTTACCTATCTCTAGGCAGTTATCTATGCTTGTATAAAAACACAAAACAATTGGCAAGTAAAAAAGCTATTGTTTTACGATAATATAAAAATTCTCCCTATAGGATCCTTTTGAAGCAAAAAATGGCCTCATTTCATGGCATAAAATCTTAGCAATAATATGTGTATATCTTGCTTCAAGTCCATAGACTGATTGGCAGGCTTCTGATGTAAATGTTACAGCACTTTGCGAATGTGCAGGCAAATCAGGTAACCCTGGCTTTCTGCCGCTCATCAATAATTACTAAAGTTCATGATATGATAATTCTTCAGTTAGTGCTGGCTCTGAACCTCCACTTTGATAAATGTAAAGCGTCAAATTTTATTGTTGATATTTTTTAAACGCTTTCTCACTGGTTCCCCACTACTGAAAAAGAAAAGAGAAGTCAAATAATTTTATTAACTTGAACAAATGAACACAATTTTATTTTAATTATTTTTTTTTTAATTTAATAATTGAAAATGAATGTATAAATCGAAATAAACAATTTGATCAGTTTTATATGAATGTTTACTTACCTAATGGTTTAAATTCTTCTTTTAGCTTCTTCTCTCACTTCAATTTCATCTGATTTTAACAAAGAGAACAGAATATTCTCTAGCAAAAGGGCAAAAGCATTAAACTGAAGATTACTTAAAGCAATTTCCTGAATTTCTGGAGGCTGCTTTTTTATTTGCCCAATCATTTTAAAAATATACATTTGCTGGTTATGAAATTTATTATCCAGTTTGATTTCAAACCAGCTAACTGTATAAACTTCTACAATAAAACTAATCAGCTGGTGCATTTTTCTGGTCAATTCAGATGGATAAATTTTACGGGTCCGCAAACACATTAATCGGATTGCCAGAGTAAGCCATCTTGCCTGATTTAAAGGTCAGATCCTTCATGCTGTATACTGAGGGTCTACTTTACCCCTTGAAATACCAACAGCATACTCTAAAAGTAGTCTTTGGTCACCAGTGAGATCATTTTCTGTTAGTTCAGAATACCTGCCCTCCAGAGGACTACTCACTGGTAAAATGTCAACTTGGGGTAAATGATGGTAATTGTTGGCACATAATTTTCCGAGTTGACCCGTAAATGATGTTGGGCTTCGTGCACTTCCATCAAGGAATTGAAATAATGCCCTAAAAGGAAGCTCATTCTGGTGTAGAGAACAACCAATAGTGTGTATTTTTCTATACAGCTTGTTTTCTAGTGAGGAAACCAGTATTGGTGCTTGTGTTATCTAAAAGGACAGCCTTTAAAGTATTGACACTCTCATACTCTTCTAGGAATTTGTGAACTTCATCTGTCAGAACAGCACCAGTTGCTCTAACAGTAGGAATCTCTCTGTCTTAGATACACCCCCTTGCTTCCACATCCCATCTCCTTCATAAATGTCAAGTGATGCTCTTGTCCTTTAGCTTTTCTTCGATTTTTGTTTCCTTTTTCATCGACAGTTTCAATGTAAAATAAAGTGTCTTTGTCGTGTTTCCCATCATCACCAATGCAGACAAGATTTCTAATTTTTTGATTATGTTTTTGATAGGCATTATTTTTTGATTTTTCTTTTTCTCTGTCAATTTTGGACTTATCAAGAAAAAATTTCCTTAAATCAATATTTGATTTTAGAAGGCCCGCAGCCTGTAGATCCAAAAGAAAAGCATTTGCAAGACTTACACCTAGGTTTGATGAGACATCACCTCTGAGTTCAATGGCATAACGAGGAATTTTTATCAGGCTGTAAATATTCTTACATTCTTCCTCTGGTTCAAAACTTTCATCTGTTCCATCACTATTTTCTGATGTCAGAATGATATTCTGGTCATGGGATGTTGAAGCAATAGGCGGGGGGGGTGAATAAACTTGCTTTTCTCCTAACACAGTTAACTTTTTAGATTTTGCGACTGCAGCTTTATCAACAGGTCTCAATTGAAAATTGCCTTTGTCCTATTTTATTTCTTTGGTCCTTAAAATACTCTCTCCTCCACAGGAACCTGAATTAGAAAATTCGACAAATGTTTATTCTAATCTACGCTAATCTTAGAAATAAATTCTATTTTACGTAAAAAAAATGTAATTTCTTTTCTCACTGGTTTACATAAAATACAAGTATGGAAATTCATTTAATTTAAGATGTCTATGATTTTCATTAAAAAGATTTTTTCAAACAAACAAGAGAAATTTAAAAAATAGAATAAACTAACCTTTTTTTATAGGACAGGTACAAACAATATGCTTTGACTGACAATTTTCTTTTTTGCATTTAATATTTTTGGCATGACAACTTGCAATTGGCAGGTCACACGAACAAGATGAAATATCAAATAATTTGTCAATTTGTAATTGACCAGAAGACTTTTGGCATATGCGGATAAAACGTTTCTATTTATTTGCTTAGTTTTTTTTTAAAGCAGGTGTCCTGCAATTTGTGTACAATCCATTTTTCAGTTAATAGGGGCAAACTGGTTTTTTGCTGCCTTCCAAATATCTTTAACATCATTTACCATTAATTTTGAAAGGGCAAATTTATTTAACTTTGGGCGAGAATTCTCCATGTAATAACCATATTGAATAATCTGACGGAAAGTAGGGATTCTGTTGTATTTAATGGAAAAGGTGTGCCCACAAATTGTGTAGAAATAGTTCGTTTCCGACTCATGGTTAGAAAAATATCTGAAACATACATATTTTATGATATTGTAAGAAATTAAACAAAGGAAATTATGAAATAAATTTAAAATTTGGAAAAATTGGTAAATATCCAAAAAGAAATAATAAAGGTTTGCTAAGATATAAAATGCAAAATGTAATAATTTCTATATTTGAATTAAGCTCCGGTTAACAAAGTAAACCCACGTGTGAACACGAAAATGAAGCCGATTACTTGGCAGTGTAGACAGACATATTAACCGGATAAAATAAAGCCCTGGTTTATTAGTTGTTTAATTCATTTTAAATGAAATATTTTGCAGGGTGCCTTTTTATATC